>NW_027045059.1:0-2000 GCF_964019385.1 Sycon ciliatum | reverse complement strand
TATCAAAGTTTAGCTGCTTGCTGAGGCAGTAGCGATGGCAATACTAATTGGGAGTTAATCACGTAGGCTGGGCGCAATGGAGCTATAGATGTGCTGAGCAATGTGAGCAAGTACATACGGAAGAGATGACAAGTGGTAGGATGTGGGGTTGAGCGCCTGTTCGTTTCTCGAAAAAATATCGATGTACATTTTGCACACGTGAGCATGGCCAGAGAAAAGATTAAAAATATCGATACTATGTACCATTTGTATGTGTTCGTTTCTCAGGGAGTGGGGAGGGGGGTTGTAGAGAAACGACTAATTTTCGTTTCTAAATTAATATCGGTATTTACGGAAGGCCCCTAAGTACCTCGGATAATACGTCCCCCCCCCCCGGACATCCCCTCCCTAGATTCCGCACGCACATAATGACCATGAATGACCTGCAGCAGACATCCTACACATAGGGGGCCATGCCCCCCTCAAGCCACTAAAAAGGGGAAGAGCTACGCCCCCAATGGGGTCTGGACTTACTTTCACAGATCATTCCATTGCCGGTGAATCCAGCAAGACAAGTGCATTCAAAAGATCCGATTGTGTCTACGCACGACGCTTGCTCACTGCACGTGTGTGTACCCGTCATACACTGCTCCTCATCTGCACACGAGAAGAACAGCACAAAAGAACACACACACGCACGCATGTACACCCGCACACACACACACACACACACACACACACACACACACACGCACACGCACGCACACACATTTTGACCTTTAGGCGCCCATCGCCGGAGGCGATGATAGCAATGCTACGGCAGAAGCCATAGCAACTTGTGCTGGGATTGCACCATTCAACAGCTTGCAAGGCTGAAGAAATGACCGTCACTATTCAGCCTGGTCTACACCATACAGCTATTTAAAGTGACACACACACCCACACGCACGCACGCACACACACGCACACACACACACAAACACACACACACACACACACGCGCGCGCGCGCGCGCGTGAATGCTAGCCAGGTGTAATACAAGCAGAACGTAAAACTATTTAGCGCAAGAAGCCAGGGAGAACATTGACGATCAGCAACAACGAGACACCCGAGACCCTAGGTCGACGGAGCTCCCTAAACCTCACCACCACTGCCACGATTCAGGTTGTGCGTGCTTCCCCCAGCTGCATCGCATGTTTGGCATTTAAGTGGTCTTTGTAAAAATACAAAATTAATACAAATAAATAAAAATGTGCAAAGCAGTATACACATACAACGGAGGTGGGGGGAGGGGAGGGGGGGGGGGAGGGGGAGGGGGAGGGGGGAGGGGGAGGGGAGAGGGGGGAGGGGGGGGGGGTGGCAAGCAATAATATTATGCATACCCAACACTAGGTTCAATGCTTTTCGAGCACATATCATGCTGCACTGAAAAAGTAGGCTAGGAACTAACGAAGCCAAGCCACCTCCACCAGATGCGCTCTCTGGCCGACCTTCTCACACCAGCAACATGACTCCCAAGTTGAAGATACTGACAAAAATGTCCTCCATGCAGCGCTGTTTCCACCACTAATGTCCTATACGTGAAGGTTGAGAAAAATGAATGGCTAAAATTAATTTGAAAGCATAGTTTTTTACATAGAATGAAATCGAGGCAGAGGACTGTCATTTGTAGAATGAAATGGCCAACACGGCTAGTACATCACAAACAAAGCAGGAGATATAGGCTCGACACTGACCTGTACATTGTCCAGGCAGTCCAGTGCCGGTGAAGCCAGCAACACAGCCCTGGCATTCGAATGATCCCACCACGTTCACACAGATACCACTCACATCACACTGACTACCACCGCCGATCTGGCATTCGTCACTATCTGTAAGAGAAAGCAAGTGGAGACAAGCGTGTGAGTATGTAAGCACACCCATACAGGTATGCATGCACGTACACACGTACGCACATTCCGGCACGCACACTCACACATGCACGTACACACACGTACGCACATTTGGGCGCGCACACTCAC
>NW_027045058.1:0-8000 GCF_964019385.1 Sycon ciliatum | reverse complement strand
GAGAGAGGGAGAGAGGGGAGAGAGAGAGAGAGAGAGAGAGAGAGAGAGAGAGAGAGTGAGTCTTTCGAATCGGCTTCCTTTGTACGGATAGTGGGCTGCCACGGTTTAGCGGCAGGGGTTCAGCTTTGGCAATGTCATCCCAATCAACAAGTAGGATCTGTCCGGAGACGTTGACGCGCTCATCTCCGTCGGGGTATTATCACGTGGGCTTCCCTTTGCTCTCTCCGCGACTACTGTAACATTCGTGCGCAAGCTGGTATCGTCAATGCGTGGTGTAGCCTTTATGTCAAGAGTCAAAAAACAACAAAAGAATAACTCCAAAGCACGAAAAAGCACAAAACTAAACCAAGAACATTTGCAATAACATGTTATTTAGAAGGACAGGACAAGTGAATAATTAGTCAGTCCATTGTTCATGATGGTCTCCGACGGTTACGTCGGCAAGCGAGCCTCCGCCACTGCCAAAGCAGCGTGGGCTCCGCAGGAGGGTGCAAATTTCAAACTAAAATTGATACGCCTACAACCGCAAATGCCTTTAACGTTATGTAGGCCTTCCATATCCCACATGAACGTTCTGAGAAGTGCTCGTCACATCTCCCGCTGTCTGCCGGAGAGGGGAAGAAGGCTTCGGACCGGTTGACGGATACTCCGAGGAATGAACGTAGCAACTGGCTCGGCTCAAGTACGCTGCGGCCTCCCCCCCCCCCCCCCCCCCCCTCAACCCAATCCATGACTAGAATTTCACAAGAACACGGTGGTGGTGCGTATTGCTAACTATTACTACTACCACTATGCTCAGCTTCCCTTCACACAACAGCGAAACGAAATAAGCAATCAGTCACGGGAACGTGTTATCGGACTACAATTGTAGAGATTGGCCTTGCTAGTCCCTTTTGAACTAAACGATAATAGTATGGTGACGTGCTAGTGCAATTATGAAAAAGCCGCTGCGAGAATATCAGTCTTTCGAAATTTAAAATACATTCGGGTGATAAAGCGACGGATGTACAAAATTTGCTATATTCAACGGTACATTGTATTAAACATCACATGTAAATACCCACATGGCCCCACAGCATGGTAACATTTGAAGGCAATTGTTTTTTCACGTAATTATGTCAACTGCAAGTACATGTACGATCGTCCCCACTCCCGATCGTATTAGATCTGGCACTAAGTGTCTGAGTCTCTCACGCTGGGAGCACTCTATTACTATTAGCGGTACCGATTCCTTACCTCTGATTGTCACACGATGTACAGTCACAGCAGGGCTATGTGAGATCATGTCCCTTGCTTACGATGCTGACCTGAACCAGGTCTAATTGCATCACTGTATTGCTACACATCTCGGGTACGTCCAGTTGCATTCACACCACTTCCAGGGCAATTGAGAACGGCAAATTTCACACCCTTGGCCATCAGACTTCATACTCTTCCTGCAAATCATCGTCTCCCCGAACATCAAGGCATGGCCGTTATCTTCGCCTGTGTTTGCTGTGCTACATTGCCACACGTGTTTTATATCGCCTCTTTCCTATAAGGCAAGGCGCGTGCCACTAGCAAATTTGGTGTCTGAAGGAGAAGCATGAAACGCAGAGTTTCAGCAAATGATTCAAAGTAATAGCATAGTTCTATTGCCGACTTGTGTAATATGTTTATTCATCATACCACCTCTCCTAGGATTGCACATGTACAAAGAAATGACCCTGTACATAACAAATAAAGAACTTCTAGAGCTGTACGTGTGGTGGTAAGACACACATGTGCTGCGAAGATGTACTAACTTGGTGCAAACCTGTAAGGCGAATATTAATTAATAGTCTTGTCAGGAACGTGGAGCAGGCATCTTTCGTTCCAGTGTTGATGTCGGCGAATGGAGGGATGGGGAAGGCGGCATCGGCATTGTTCGCAAGCGTGGCCGCTCTTCTGGCAGCAAAGAAGTCCGAGCAGTATTGTCACGTCATGGCCTATGTTCGATGTTCGATGTAAGTTGTCTTTCTCGCTACTTAGGTCTTGTACTATGTGTCTTCGAGGCTGCAGGAGGCTGTTCGGACGTCCCGTGGTTCTGGAGGCCGGTGCTTCCTCTGGTGCACTAGCTGTGTCGGAGGCTCAAGTTCCGGTCTACATTTATGGATTTCATTGATACGTTTTTTGAGGAATTTTACTTATTTATGCTGTTGCTCCTTGTGTGCTCCGTGTGCGGCTGGTTGGGTTCTTTTCTTTAACTTTGGGTTCTTTTCATTTGCTTTGGGTTCTTTTCATTTGCTTTGAGTTTTTTTCATTTGCTCTGAGTTTTTTTCATTTGCTTTGAGTTCTTTACATTTTAAAATTGTTTTTGATTTTAGTTGCATTTCTATCATTGATAAAGATGGTTTTTGCCCGTACAAGAGGCTTGAGACACTCAAAAGATTAATAGTCTTGCTAATGTACACATGAAGCATTCACTGTACTGCATTCTCGATTTTCAGGAATAGGGAGTGAGAAAGAGAGTGACAGAGAGAGAGACAGAGGAAGAGAGACAGAGGAAGAGGGACAGAGACAGAGAGAGAGAGAGAGAGAAAGAGAGAGAGAGAGAGAAAGAGAGAGAGAGAGAGAGAGAGAGAGAGAGAGATCAAACTTCACGCACACTATCCGCACGGGCTGTCGTGTCCTACAGCACCGTTGTACCAACAAATAATGTACAACCTCCGTCTCCCACACATATACATACAAACGGGCGCTTGTTGTCTATTTCGAGGTGCATAAATCATTTAGGGAACAGGGACACAAGGACGTTGTTTCGGGCCCCGAAATTTGCCCTGGGCGAACAATGTACAAAGTCACCCAAAATATAATTTAACATGCTGAAAACCTGAACGCTATACATGAGGGAACGCAGTTTCCCGGTGTGCGGTAACTGAATAAAGTCAGCAAAAAAACAGGTCAAGACATAAGCATCAGGGCTATTCATTGGAGGGAGACAATGCACTTCATTTCGGGTAGGGAACAAAATTAATCTCCCTGTTGCCAATATGACATACTTGTACAAAACAAACAGTGCTTCGAAGTAGAAGCATAATAGCATGTCCGTGTCCTACGCCAAGTGTCCGTGTCCTACGCACAGTGTCCGTGTCCTACGCCAAGTAAAAATTAAAATAATACAACTTGGCAATCCGGAGGCAGAAATTGATGGAATTCTTCAAGGAGTTCTTCCCATGGAGCGAGAAAACCGGCAACACGAACAAGGCATTGAAAGAAATCATGCTGGTTCGTTACGAACGCTGTTTGTAGCACCAACAAGAGAATCCATTCGAATGACATTCTACCATTAACCAACCTTTCCTTGGTGCGAATGAGGAAAGCCTTTGCTTTGTCTTTGGAGTGTCGTTGCTGGGCTGCGTTGGCTGACGACTCATCACGCGCTTGCTGACGCTCGAGCGATTTCGACTTTCGTGAACTGGCAGAGTATCTGATCTCCACAACGCGAGAAAAGCCAGGTAAACGCTGGTTAATTTCTCGCAGCAACTCGGGATAGTCACAAAGGTGAACTAGAAGGTTAAATACGAAAATGTCGGTGTCTTTTTCCGCGGCGATTTCTTGTAGCTCAAATATTCTTTCCATCCCCACACCTTCATTGGATAGAGCATACTTAGCATGTCTGCTCAGGTAATATATCACACAAGGGTTGTAGAATTTAGGCGGCCAAAGTGTAGTGACCCTCCGTGGTCCAAAGTCATCGCTATCATCAGGAACTGCATGTGATTGGGATTGTTCGGAAGGCAGATTATAGCCCGATTTAGGTAGTCCCGGGGAGTTTAGCGGAATCAATGGATCGGTGAGGGGAGGAAGGAAGGCGAAGTATCGGTGTCGTTTACAAGCAAGTTCTTTTCTCGGGCTGATACCTCCCATACGCCTCCCTCCGGAATCACGCTTTGCCTCCGCAGGATCTAATTCGTGATCGGACTGGTCCGGGGGCGCTCGCTCTGTCGGGTTCTCCGTTCTTGCTTGTGCGGGTAGGGTCGCTTCCACTAGTCCCTGATCGACACTGGACTGGTAGCGCAGCTTTTTTGCGTTCGTCTCTCGTCTGGTCTTGCCTGGAGAGTCCACCTCGGTACAACCAGCTGATGTGCTTTCATGACTTGTCGCAGGGTTGTCTTTGGCGTTGAACCCAGACGGTGGCGATTCAGATTGTTGCGTTGCCTTGACAATCTCTGCTTGAGAGTTTAGTGCATGCGTAGTCTCCGTTTGGCTCGGAGACTGCTCCTGTTGTGATCTGGTCCTTTTTAGCGGAGCGTCTTTCGAATCGTCTTCCCTTTTAGGGATACTGGGCTGAAACGGTGTAGCTGCGGGGTTCAGCTTTGGCGCTGTCTCGCCGATCAACAAGTAGGAGCTGCCTGGAGGCGGTGGGGGGCGCATCTCCGTCCGGCACTTGTCACGTGGGCTTCCAATTGCCCTGTTCGTGACTACAGTAACATTCGTGCCCAATCTAGCACGGTCAATGTGTGGTGTAGCCTTGGTGTAGCCCCTCCGTACTGGACATGAACATTGTGAGAAATGTTCCTTGCATCTCCCGCTGTCTGACGGAGAGGGGAAGAAGGCTTCGGTCGACGGATACTCCGCGGAATGAACGTAGGAACTGGCTCGACTCAAGTACGCTGCGGCCTCCTCAATCCAATCCATGACTGGAAATCTCACAAAAACACAGAAATGCTTACTGCTCAGCTTCCATTCACTAAAAGCGAAACGAGTTTTAAAACAATCGGTTTCAGTGGAGAATCATACGAGTAGGGATTGGCCTTGCTAGTCCCTTTTGAACTAAACCATTTGGCGACGGGCTAATGCAATCGTGAGAATGCACCTGCGAAAATATCAGTCTTCCGAGTTCCGAATCAATACGTTTGAGTGATAAGGCGATGGATGTACAGAGTATGCTATTATTCAACGGTACATTGTACTACATCACATGTAAATCTTCACATGACCCTACAGCTATCATGGTACCTTTTGAAGGCAAATGTTTTTCCCGTGATTTGTGAACTGCAAGTACGATCGTCTCCACTCCCGATCGTAATAGATCTGGCACTCAGTGTCTGAGTCTCTCACACTTGGAACACTCATTACTCCCAACCCAGAAACTTCGTGTGAGCACGTTACTGCCACAATCATGAAAGCCGTTTCCCAGTTCGTTCCGTCCAAGACACTGACAGTGAAGTCAACGGATCCGAAATGGTGGACACCTGAGTGTGCAGCCGCCATGAAAGAGAAGGACAAACGCTGGCGCACTTGGAGGAAGCACCCTCACGATTTTGCACTGAAACATGAGTTTACCCGTTCTGTAAACAATGCTATCGCAGTCCTCGCTAGATCTAGAGTTTCCAAAGAGAACAGCCTCAGACATAGCTTGTCGAATGGGTCCCTGAAGGAGAAGGAATGGTGGACAAAGCTAAAGTGTGCTTGTGGCGAGGGTCGGAACACTGACATTCCCCTGCTCGTTGATAGTGAAGGTTGCGAGAGGGCCACAAGCTATGAGAAAGCGGAGGCTTTCGCACGTTTCTTTTCCCACAAGTGCAGTGTGCAAGGCCGCGACCTTACCACGATGGACTTACCGGACACGGCATTCGCTGACGCACCTGCACTAACGACAGTCCACTTTCGCCCGGATGCAGTCCACCGGCTTTTAGCTCGCCTGGATGCCTCAAAGGCGACTGGACCCGACGGTATTTCCGCTCGTGTCTTGAAGGAATGCGCCAGAGAACTTGCCAAGCCACTGTGTCAGCTCTTTGCTCTTTGCTTCCAGCACGGAGTCCAGCCACAAATGTGGAAGACTGCCAGCGTGGTTCCAATCCACAAGCGATCTTCACGATCCGCCCTAAGGAATTATCGTCCAGTTTCACTGCTGAGCATAATCTCTAAGATCATGGAGAGCGTTATCAATCGTCAGCTCATGAATCACCTTGAGCGTTACAAACTCCTGACACCCCACCAGTTCGGGTTTCGTCGCCGCCTCGGGACCTCAGATGCGCTACAGGCTCTACACCACGCCTGGATCACAGCCGTCGGCCGAGGCGGTGCAGCACGTATTCTAGCCGTGGATATTGCCGGAGCATTCGACCGTGTGTCCCATGCTGGCCTCCTCCACAAAGTCCGCCATCTTGGCATTGGCGGTCCCCTGCATACCTGGCTCTCTTCCTACCTAGGTGGACGGTCCATTCAATGCTTGGTGGGCGGCCAAACCTCATCGCTGTATACCATATCAGCAGGAGTTCCCCAAGGGAGCATACTCGGCCCTACACTCTTCCTGATTTACGTGAACGACGCCTCAGAGACCCTGTCACCCGGAGCCCACCTGGAGGCGTACGCCGACGATACTACCTTGTACAGCCTGATATCCCTCGACACATCCCCAGCCGACGCAGCATTGAGCCTCCAGACTTCTGTTGATCGCTTGCATCAGTGGGGCCGCAGATGGCGCATCTCCTTCGAACCGTCGAAGTCCCAAGCCATGACCGCCACTCTCCGCAGAACCCCCATCAATTTGCCTCGTATTGTCTTCGGCGGCACTCCTGTCCTTGAGGAGAAGGCGCTCTCTTTACTTGGAGTGACCTTTGACTCGAAGCTGTCATTCAGCACTCATCTCCGGAAGGTTGCCACTCGAGCCAAACAACGCCTGGGCTTCCTGCGCCGTGCAGCGCACATTCTCTCTCCAGCCGGCCGCACCACAGTATACAAGGCATTTGTTCGACCAGTTATGGAGTATGCCCCCCTCATCTGGATAGGTGCTCCGCCCAGCTACCTGCAACGCCTGGATCATATCCAACGCTGTGCTCTGCGAATCATCGGTCCAGGTGCACTATTACCTAGCCTGGCCATCCGTCGTACTGTTGCCTCGATTGCCTGCCTATACAAGCTGCATTACCTGCCTGGCCCTCCGCAGCTGCTCTCTGTTTTGCCACCGCGCCATTTCCCCTCATCCAGCCCCAGAACTCGCAGCGAGCATGGTAGCGTCATTGGCCATGACCACCAGCTCCAACACCAGCTGCTTGCATCTGTCCCGCTGGCATTAAAGCGCTCGTTCCCGCACTGCAGTATTAGTGACTGGAACTCCCTCCCCGCCGCTCTTCTGTCCCAGCCTCCCCACAGCAAGGGAATGCAAGCATTCAAAACTAATGTTTATCGCCATCTGCGAAGCACAAACTGGCTCTGGGCAGTCGACTCGCTATGATGATGCTCTCGTCGTTCTCCTCTATCCCTATCTATGCACCACAACTGGCTCAGACAACCGACTCGCCATGATCAGCCATGATGATGCTCCTCTCAGTAACAGCCCTTGTATTTGTTA
Source organism: Sycon ciliatum (assembly GCF_964019385.1). Taxonomy (NCBI): domain Eukaryota; kingdom Metazoa; phylum Porifera; class Calcarea; order Leucosolenida; family Sycettidae; genus Sycon; species Sycon ciliatum. The sequence goes on along the minus strand of NW_027045058.1, from coordinate 682 downwards.
ATAGTCTCACAGTTTCTCCCGCACACTCGCTGATGTTAACCCTTCCTTTCTTTTCATTTTGCTGACTCGTACAGCTCTATCTTTTGTTTTTGGTGCGTGTTTTTGGCCGTGATGCCGAGACCTCAGGTCGGCAGAGCCATCAATGCCCCACCATCACTGCTGCGTCTCGGTGCAGCCCCTGCTCAATAGTTGTCACGTTCGTCCTAGTCTCAGTATCATTGTCTTTCTTTATTATTTTCGAGCTGGGAGTGTGAACATAGTAAAAAAAAAAAAAAAAAAAAAAAAAAAAAACTCTAGACTAGTACTAGCGTTGCCGCTCACTTTCCTCTGATTGTCACACGACGTACAGTTACAGCAAGCGGCATTGATTGACAAAATTGATGAGCCTGCTCGGCGCCGCAAATAGGAAGCCCTGCATCCACAAAAACACATTACAAACAATTTCAATAGCAAGAAGGAGCATGATAAAGCACCTCAATCATGCGATAACACTTGAATAATGTGAATCAGAATGCTTGTTGATAATTAAGCCAGCCGAATTCTTCAGGGCACGTGAACACTCCTGGGTGCACATGCCATTGGTGGAAACGCTAGCAGAGTGATCTAAGTGGGAGCGATTCAAACACTGAGTGTCAAGTCAGAGGTCAGCAATCAGCAATGCTAGTGGAGTGTTCCAAGTGTG
>NW_027045057.1:0-16000 GCF_964019385.1 Sycon ciliatum | reverse complement strand
CTCTCTCGCTCCTCGTCGCTCTCTCGCTCTCTTCGCTCTCCTCGCTCTTGCGCTCGAACGGGCTAGTGAAAACTCCTAATAGAGCTGTTGATCTAATGGACTTATTCGCCACCGGCGATGGGCTCGATCCCGAGAGCGGATAGCGGAGTAATATGCGGGAGTCTTCCATGGTGACGAAATTTCGGTGACTAGTCTTGACGTGGCACGTTCGTACAGGTGCAAGCCGATTAAGAGTGAGGAGGAGCCGTTGGAACCACTGCTCCCACATTATCTCAAGTGTCATTGCTGTGGAGTAGTCCTCAAGTCCGGCGGTGGCGAGGGCTTGGGAAACTTCGTGCATGTTGGACTTCCTGAAGTCGCGGCCGATTCGTATAGTGGGACGGTCTGCCGCTGCCATTGCTGCGAGAGGAACAGTCGTTAGAACCGGGAAGTGATCACTGATACCCATTGGAATAACAGTGCATGATGTAATGATGCCATCTTCTGCCATAACCAGATCAAGAGATGTGTGTGATCCGTTTGTTCCTATGCGAGTAACGTCGTGAACCAAGTTGCTAAGACATTGACTGTGGCAGAAGTGCTCGAGGTGCGGGAGCTGCGGAGTCCACCCACAAGAACCATGGGGACGTGTAGACTAGTTGCAAGTGAGTCCTCAACTGCCTTGTCAAGGTCTTCCCAGAAGGAAACAGGGGCACTGGGAGGTCGATACACTGTTCCAAATCGAACACTCTTGTGACAGCCCTTTACTTTGATAAACAAGAGCTCAAGGCTATGGTTGGTGGGGGCCTCTTCTCGGCTTGCGCATAGAGTACTTCACACATACGCAGCAACACCTCCACCATGACCAGGTCTGTCCTTGCGGTGCAGCGTGAAGTCAGGTATGCTAAGGACTGAGTCTGGTATAGCGGGGGTCAGGAAGGTTTCCGCTAGGAACACATTATCTAGGTCATGCAAGGTAATGATATCAACAATGTCATCAATTTTATGAACTAGATGATTTTACATTTAAGAATATGGTTCTAAGCTCCTGGCACTTGGACGGAGGTGTGCTGGGAATGAAGTTGGGATTGAAGGGCGTGGCGTTGAGGTGTTGGTTCTTGTTGGACTGAATGGGTAAGCGGATGGGTTTATTTATTTATTTTTATTGAAAAACCACAAACCTTCAGACATGTCAATGTGCACATGATATACAGTGTACATACGTATGTATCGAGAAGGCAGCACAGAAACGGCAGTGGTGGTGAGGCCTGGGCAGCTCGTCCGACCGTGGGTCTCGGAGTCAACACTGGGCAGACGCACCGGGGGGGGGGGGGGGGGTAGCTTAGGAGATAAGGGATGAAGCCAGCATGATCATAGTATGCAATGCATATGCAGAAGTAATAATGATGTTTATCTTAAAAACAATAGTGCGGTGGACCTGCGCAGAGGAAAGGCATCATGGACATGATCTACGTGTATAACATAATAATAATAATATAATAATTAAAAGTGAGCTAGGGCACATCATACACACACACATATGCGCATGTTCAAATAGGAGATCAACCTGATAGGGCGTTCGCCGGCGTTGGGTAATCTTGAAATAAAGATATTAATTTTATTGAAGAGATTATTATCATCAGGGAGTCGTAAAATACCGGGAGGCGACACGAGATGCACAACCGCGTCGGATGATTGCCTCAGCTCGGGCACGAGTGCTGAGACCTCACGCGCTGCATGGCGAGGGACTTCCCATGAGGTCAAAGCGGCGCAGGTCATGCAAAAGGACGCGTTCGCTGTTTGGTCCAAAAAATTTGAAAACTCAATAAAATTATCCTGCACACAACGAATCCAGTGTCAGCAGTTCGTTTTGTTTTTCTAAGTAATAATACTTTGTGCCTTGGCCTTCGAAGTAAAGGATGATGGAGCTTGACAGAGATGACTGCCAAAGTGATGAGTCCACCGTGGAAGATGTAGATGACGCCACGTATTCACTTGGTGACCTGAGTTGTGGGGATGTTCAGCTGTGGGCTACAGGTGAGATTCTTTCGTTTGCATGTTTTTGTCTCTTCCTTGTGGACACGAATGTATAATCTGTAGCATACCTAAGTGCCCGAACTGACCCGATAAATTAGGTGGTCGACACCATCCTTGTACAGGCCTATGGAAGGTGCAGTGATCCATGGAATTTGCAAACTGCTGACAATGAGACAGGCGAGTGTTACTGAGGCGACGGAGTCATTCCTGCATGTTATTATGACACGGTTACACAAGGCATCAGGTACTGCAAATCTGCTACGCCAGGAAGTGTGCCAGCTGAAGGCATGCAAGGGTGCTGATATTTCGCAAGCATGGCAACAAATGCTGTCCGTCATCGCAACAGCTATTCCCGAAGTGAAAATCAATTGTGAAGGTCAGTGCGTTTTGCATGCATGTTGGAAAAAATTGGCTTCTGACTAGGTATGCAGACTAGGTATGCAAACGCTGGCTTTTGAATACTAGTACAGTCTCTGCAACCACCAGTCCTTATATGTTGTCTTTTTCTTTTCTCTTCTTCAGATTTGGAAGTTACATCTGCAGTGCTAGCGAATCTGATAAGCTACCTGCATGCCACGGCTGCCGCTGCTATCAGGAAAGCGTCAATAGCACCATCCAAAGCTGCTGAAGCCATCCCCGAACCGGTGATTGACAATTTGTCTCACCTTGCTGAAAAGTACCATGGTGGTTGGTGCTTGGTGGCCGTGCGGCGTGAGCTGGAAGGAGCAAGGTGTTGCAACGACAACTTGCTGCAGCTTATACCTTTATTTGGCAAGGATGCCGTGACAAGCCTTCAGCCTTGTTTGGAGAATTCAGGTGGCCCGGCGTGGCTCGGAAGCTCTGTATAAGACACCATACGTCACAGATAAAAACAACTGAACCAGTGATATGTGAATTTTGCGCTTGTGTGTGTGTGTGTGTGTGTGTGTGTGTGTGTGTGTGTGTGTGTGTGTGTGCTTCTGTGATAAGTGGTATAAGCAGTCCACAGGGTATTCACCTTGAGTGCATTCGCCGATAGTGTGACTTTCGTCGCACAGAACCTTCTTCAGTTGGTCAGGTGACTCGGCGTGGCTCGGAAGCTCTGTATAAGACAAAATACGACACAGATAAAAACAACTGAACCAGTGATATGTGAATTTTGCGCTTGTGTGTGCACGAGCATGCATGTGTGTGTGTGTGTGTGTGTGTGTGTGTGTGTGTGTATGTATGTGTGCTTGTGTGTATGCTACTGTGATAAGCGGTACAAGCAGTATACAGGATATTGACAGGTATTCACCTTGAGTGCATTCGCCGATAGTGTGACTTTCGTCGCAGAGAACTTTGCTCAGTCGGTGAGGCGACTCGGCCTTACGTTTCCTGAAGGCAATGTGTTCAGAACAGTTATGAACAGCTATGAACAGTTAAGAAATGACAAATATTGTTTGCAGTTCATGGGCCATATAGATGTGAAACACTTTGAATGCAGAAGAATGAGGATAGTGGCATCAAATACTGCATGGATTCTGTTTGATATGCTACTTTTTTTTCCCTTCCATGGAAAGGTGAGTACATCGTCGAACTTCATCTCGAAACTTCACACAAACCTAGAATGGAACTTGGACAACATGAAGGGGCCATGGGCATGGTGTGTTTAGTGGAGAACTATTCCGAAAACAGGGTGTCATTCGCATTGACTCAATTCAAATTTGAGTACATTTCGTGAATAACTTACCTTGACATTCCGTCGTCTCCAAAGCAGTGAACTTCCAAAAAAAATTAAAAGCCACGGCTCAACCTAAGGTAATGCGTGGTACGTATCAGAAACAACCAGCTTTCGCTCTGGAGATCCAGAATAGCCTCGAAGCATATAGCAAAAACAATTGAGAAAAAGAAGATGACGACGACGTTTCAATCACGCTTCAAATTTCGCGGGTCGAGTGCGGCAATCCTCGGATCGTGAAATGTGTGGCGTGTCGCCTCCCGGTATTTTACGACTCCCTGATTATCATACGCTCACATAAACACCACATACCAATCATGTGCACCCACCCACACACACACACGCGCGCGCGCACACACACACACATGCTCGCACGCACGCACACACGCACGCACACACACATACACACATACACACACCACACACACACACACACGCACACACATACCGTATTTTACCGGTTGTAAGTCGACCCCGGTTATAGGTCGACCCCCGTATCCGGAGGTCTCAATTCTGCGTTTTAAAGTTTTCACCCAACGAAGCACTACCAACCACGCCCTGCTACTAACACATCAACAAATCATGTAAACATTCCTTGTTGGAGGGTATAAAGTCCCAATCCTTGAAAAAGGCCAATAAACTGGCAAACATGTGTACACATGGTGCACTCATGCATGCAGGGCAGGTCATTTTTTGTAAGATTCTGATAGTTCCCGGTTATAAGTCGAATTCCGGTTGTACGTCGACCCCCACCCTTTCTCCTTCTATTTTTAGTCGTAGAAGGTCGACTTACAACCGGAAAAATACGGTACACACACCACACACACACACCACAAACACACACACACACACACACACACACACACACACACGTACACACAGACACACACGTGCACATTCACGCAGATGCGTAATCATACATAATATTTGTGCACAGACTCACTCTCTCACAGTAACGTCCAGAAAACCACCACGCCGAGTCCCTACAGCCGGTCGGTCGCCCAGTACCAGTGGCTCGAGCGCAGGAATCGGTGGACGCTGCACTTGAAGGACTGCAACCTCTTCTGGTCGGGCTGATCCAGGAGGTGTTGGCGAGGCAACTGGTTCCAGGTGTCCAGCACTCCTTCAGGGAACGACCGGCGGACGTTGTTGCGAGAATTGGCTGGGATATCAGACTGCAGCTGGTAGCGGTGGCCGGCCTCCACCCGCGCCTGCTGCCTGGTGTTGGCAGGATGTTGGTCGTGGTCTGGTACTGCTTGGGAGGGGGGCAGCATTCGGGTTAGCATCTGTGGGCCTGTCAGGTAGTGGATTTTGTAGAGATAGCAGAGAGCAGCCACTTTGCGCCGGAGTTCAAGGCTTGGCAGATATGCGCCTTCGCCGATCAGATGCAGGGCTCTCCGCTGTACAGCATCGAGTTGGGCCAGCACCGTCTGAGAAGCACCCATCCAGACTAGCATGCCATGCTCTAAGACTGGGCGAACAAAGCCGTTGTAGACCGTGAGACGGCAGCCAGGGTCAAGCACTGCTGAGGCCTTCTTCAGGAAGCCCAGTCGCTGTGTGGCGCGCAGGGCTGACTGTCGAATCTGCTGGCAGAATGTCAGTTGACTGTCGAAGGCTATCCCAAGTAGCTTCAGGCACTGGGTTTCAGGAACGATTTCACCTTGGAATGTGACCGGAGGGCAGTCCCAGGGCCGACGGTGGTGGCTGACGTGGCGTAGGTATGACTTGGCGGGCTCGAATGTCACTCGCCAGGTCGCACCCCAGGTAGCAAGGGCATTGACGGCGGTCTGGAGATCATCACAGTCAGCTGCGAGGTTGCCGAGATACCGGATACACTTGTAGAGCGTCGTGTCGTCTGCGTACGTGGCAAGGCTGGTCGATTGGGGAAGGTGGTCCTCAGCGTCATTAATGTAGATCAAGAAGAGAGTGGGCCCCAGGATGCTTCCTTGAGGCACACCTGCTCGGATGGCGTGTGTGGCTGATGTTTGTCCACAAACGACGGCCCGGATCTGGCGGCTCTCTAGGTAGTTTTTCAACCATGAGAGCAGGTGGCCAGTCAGCCCAAGGCATCTGGCCTTGTGAACTACACCGCGGTGCGACACTTTGTCAAATGCGCCGGCCACGTCGACAGCAAGGACTCGGGTCACACCCCCAGCATTGGACGTCCGACTCCACTCATGCTGAAGTGAGAGGAGAAGATCAGTCGTGCCCAGGCCGCGTCGGAACCCGAATTGCCGTCCGGAGAGGACCTGATTGCTTTCCAGGAAGTAAGTGATGCTGCGATTGATGATGGCCTCCATCACCTTAGAGAGTATAGAGAGGAGGGAAATCGGACGTTGTTCTTCGGGGTAGACTTGGAGCCTTTCTTGAAAATAGGGACAACGTTCGCGATCTTCCAGGATGCAGGTTGCACCCCGTCCCGGAAGCACTGGGTGAATAGCTTTGCCAGAGGGCTGGCGAGTGACTGCGCTGACTTCCTGAGCACTTGCGCCGGAATGCCGTCAGGGCCAGTTGCTTTTGAAGCGTCCAGGTTCTTGAGAGCTCGCTGGACTGTGACAGGGCGGAAGTGTACGGTCTTCAGCCTATTGCCTGTGCGTTGGCGAATAGGGGGCAGAGGTGTGTCTGGCAGGTCATTGGCACCAAGGCTACATTTCTCCGCGAAGTAGTGACCGAGGCAGTTTGCTTTCTCGATGTTCGTGGCATGCTCTTTGCCAGCAGGGTCGACAAGAATCGGGATGGAGCTATTTCGGGAGGTTCCGATGGACTGCTTGATGGTTGACCACCACTGTTTATCTCGAAGGCTGCCGGTCTGGAGTCGTGCACGGACTATTGCTAGATGGTGATTCTGGGCATCACGTAGGCAATCAGAAGACCGGTGGACAGCGAGAGTATAGTTAGCTTGACATTGGGGCGAGTCTGGTCGTCTCTTGAGGAACTTCCAGGCACTCTGTTTCGCCTTCACGGCCTTGCTGCAAGCTGGCGTCCACCAAGCGGGATCAGAGGGCCGAGTACAGAGAAGTTGGGATGGGATAAACTGGTTCATTCCATCTATGATGGCAGAGGAAATATTGGTGCAGCTGCTGTTTGCATCCTCAGACATGAGGGCATCCCAGTCCACACTCCTAAGGTGGTTGTTTAGTCTGTCCCAGTCAGCGCGGCCATATTGCCAGTCTGTTCTGGCCGTCTTGGGCTCTCGACATAGTTCTGTCTTGAATTCCGCCAAGATGGTGGCGTGGTCAGATCTACCAATTGGGGAGCCGAGCCGGACCGTCGGGTTGCCCAGGTCACTCATGATGAGGTCGAGGAGGGCATTTCCACGAGTAGGCTCCGTCACATGCTGCTGGAGGTGATGTAGTGCGCAGAGGTCCTCCAGTTTCTCCCCAGCTGGAGTTGTTCTACTGCTGCCCAGCCAGGCAGTGTTGTGCGCATTGAAATAGCCAGCGATGATGAGGTGCTGTGCATCCACCCGGGCAACGTCAATGGTCTGGTCCAAGTAATCTACCATACTGATATCGTTGCCAGGAAGAGACCCTGGGCGGTAGGCAGCACACAAGACAACTTTGCGGCCAGGTCTTATGCGGATAGAAAGCCATACAACTTCTTGGTCAAGGGTTGGAACAGCTTCCAGTTCTTGAAAAGCTAGGTGGGATTTCACTCACACAGCCACGCCTCCACCCTGTGGTGTTCGGTCTCGTCTTACTGGAGGGGAGTACCCAGGAAGAGTCACTTCGGCTTGCGTCATCTTATCCAGGGTCAGCTTGGGTTAAGCTCATTGTCCTTCCCTGTCGACGGAGGAACCCTATCTGCCCCAAATTTTCTGCTTGTTGCTTGCCTCGGACGCAGTGATCTTTTTCGCCTTCTTCTTCCTCTGGATATCACTAGAAACTGCCAATGGGGAGGTCGACTCCCGCGACCTCTTGTGGAAGCAGTCTTCCAGTATGACCAATGCTCTAGCCTCAACGCCCGCAGAGAGCTTTCCCTCAGGTGGACAGTCCGACTCCTCGGCCCAGCTGCTCTCAGGAGACAGAGTCAGGTCAAGTTCTACGTGGTTGCTTCGTCTATCCTCATGCTCAGGTCGCGTTTTGACAGTTACAGTGGAAGCTGAGTCTTGGCTTCCATGTGTACCAGCTGGAGCAGTGCCCAGGCTCTCGTCTTGTGGCTGTTTCACTTTTCTCTCTAGCTCTTCTCTTCTATCTTCTTGCTATTATGCACTTAATGTGGGGCTTTGGATAAAACAAGCCTCGACGCATACATGTACACTTACACACACGCATACATGCACACACGCACTCGTGCAAGCACACACGCACACGCACACACACACACACGCGCGCACACACACATACACACACATACACACACACGTACACACACACACATACACATACACATACACACACGTACACACACACACGCGCGCACACATACACACACACACACACGTACGTACACACACACGTACACACGTACACACACACATACACACACACACACACACATACACACATACACACACACACGTACACACACACACAGACACACACACACACACACGTACACACACACGTACACACACACGTACACACACACACACGTACACACACACACGTACACACACACACACGTACACACACACACACACACACACACACATCCATAGTGTACCCTGGCAGTGTGCATTGAAAATTCGAAATGGAAGATCATACTTCATAGGTCACATTGTCACATTGTAAAATGATCAAACGGTTGTAGTTCAGGCTCCCAGTACATGGTACCAGGAGAGGATAGCATGGTAGCCAATGGCCTTATCGTAACATTACACGAATGACTGCATGATGTGCAGACGAAGATCCTTTTATGGTATTGCCCAGTATTGGAACACGCGTGGCTTGTGAATCTCAGGTGTGCTACCCGCACACTGTGTGGCCTCGGCAACCATGGTGAATCTGCACAAATCCCGTCCCCATGGTAACTCTGCACAATCTCGTAGAGCAATACCTCATGTCAAGTAGGTGCAGCTCGGGCAAACCAGGGCCTGATGGTGACGGCATACTTCTCTAATTCTCGTGTCGTGCAGCCTATTGCGTCAGCATATGGCGTGCTCGACAAGTAACACGATGGGACGGTTCTTAAAATTATTTAACAAATGTTTATTTGTAAAAGAGAAAAGGACATATGGATACGAGTTTAGAGTAACTCTCCATCACTGTAACATGATACTATATACAGTCAGAAAGTGCAATAACTAGGCACAAAACTGACAGAGTACTGAGACATTCGACGTCCTGACACCTAACTTTAACACATCTCCGTAGCGCTAACCGACAGCCTTCCAACTTGGAAGGTTCAAGGTTATGGAAAGACCAAAGAGGGGAAGGCAAGCGCAACGAAAACGAGCAAAAGCTACAGTCCCAACGGAACAAAAGTTGGGTGGTGTGCTGCTTTGCTGCTTCGAATTGTAGTTAGACCGCTTTGTCAAATATCGTACTGGTCTCGTCATCGTCCAGTAACAATCGACATTCTTTGTTCCGTTGGGACTGTAGCTTTTGCTCGTTTTCGTTGCGCTTGCCTTCCCCTCTTTGGTCTTTCCATAACCTTGAACCTTCCAAGTTGGAAGGCTGTCGGTTAGCGCTACGGAGATGTGTTAAAGTTAGGTGTCAGGACGTCGAATGTCTCAGTACTCTGTCAGTTTTGTGCCTAGTTATTGCACTTTCTGACTGTATATAGTATCATGTTACAGTGATGGAGAGTTACTCTAAACTCGTATCCATATGTCCTTTTCTCTTTTACATTTATTTATGGCTCAACATCCGAGTTTCAAATTGCACACCTGATGAGCCGTCACGAACCATACGGCGAAACGTACGTCGTGTGAAACAACTTGTTTTGTAGTCAACTAGTCCATCACAATGTCATGCATGAGGAGTACTGTAGGAGTTTGGCTTTCGGCTTGTACAATTCGTTTTCGCAAAGCTTCCCTTTCTTTACTTATCTTTGATATTTATGACCCACCCAAGTTGGGTGGTGTGCTGCTTTGCTGCTTCGAATTGTAGTTAGACCGCTTTGTCAAATATCGTACTGGTCTCGTCATCGTCCAGTAACAATCGACATTCTTTGTTCCGTTGGGACTGTAGCTTTTGCTCGTTTTCGTTGCGCTTGCCTTCCCCTCTTTGGTCTTTCCATAACCTTGAACCTTCCAAGTTGGAAGGCTGTCGGTTAGCGCTACGGAGATGTGTTAAAGTTAGGTGTCAGGACGTCGAATGTCTCAGTACTCTGTCAGTTTTGTGCCTAGTTATTGCACTTTCTGACTGTATATAGTATCATGTTACAGTGATGGAGAGTTACTCTAAACTCGTATCCATATGTCCTTTTCTCTTTTACATTTATTTATGGCTCAACATCCGAGTTTCAAATGTTTATTGATATTCTATTTTCTTCACTTCATCACATGGTTGTAGCGTAGAAAATTGCGTAGGCAAAACAAAGAAAGGAGGGTTACATGAAATCAGGAATTGTGGGAATATGCAATGTACATGTGTACACCACTTGTCATAGTACCACAAATACTATCACCCATGCACGTATGCACGCACACACACACACACACACACACACACACACACACACACACACACACACACACACACACGCACACACACAAACACACACACACATACACACACACACACGTACGCACGCACACACCATGTACCATGTACCATGTATACGCCCGTCGCAAGAGAAGCACGCAAATCTGCAAATGCACTGGATGTGCATCCACAGCACAAGCACACACACACACACACACACACACACACACACACACACACACACACACACACACACACACACACACACACACACACACACACACACACACACACACACACACACACACAACACACACACTCATCCACACACACACACACACACACACACACACACACACACACACACACACACACACACACACACACACACTCACCCCCCCCCCCCACCCACACACACATACACACACACATATGCCCACACACATATACACACACACACACGCACACACACAAACGCACGCACATGTGCACACGGAAGCACACACAGAAGCACACACACCATACACATGCACGCACACACACACATACACACATTTGCCCCCCCCCCTCACACACACACGCACGCACACACACACACACGCACACAAACACATACACACATGCAGACACGGGGCGCGCGCACATATTGCAAAGTATATGTAGCTATTACATTGATATGTATTTGCAAGCCTTTAGTATTTCACGGGTGCCTCTGCAGGTACACACTCTGCACACTGTCGAGATTTTGTGAATGGACGTGTCCACAAAGCGCACATGGCTCCTAGTCTTTATGAGATGCATGCGTCCTCTGCAGTATTAGAATGATAAATGCATGGTATTGAGCAGCTAAGGAAACTAAGCAGCGAGTGGAAACGAGTAATTTATTTGGGGCGGGGCGTGGCGTGGGGGGGGGAGGGGGGGCGCAAAAACGTTCTTCGAACGCAATTGTTGGGATTGCTAATGTCAAACACGAGCTATCAGGCTACTAGCGACGTTCTGCGGTCTCATGCTTGACAGGCAGATGCACCACAGCACTAAACTATCCGTTCTGGTTTAAAGTGGAGGTAGAGTTGCCCGCCATTGACATCTTCGTAATGGAACCAGGTTACCAAGGAGACTTTGATGACACGTTGCAACTTGTCGGACCAGGCTACAGGTAATATGGGATGTGAGGCATTTCCCTGTTGAGTCTGTGCAAATTCTGTACATCGCCACCGTATCTATCAAAGAAGTCCACCATTCTATCAGCGAGCATGACGGTGGCGGGGATACCTATTGAGTCCTGCAGGCAACAATACCAAAATTCAAAATTGATCACCGAAATCAGTGAAGTCACTCAACAGCATGGTAATAGAATTGGGGTTCGTCTACTGCCAACCAGTTAGGGTTCCCAGGATAAAGGCAGCGCCTGTTGGGAGTTCCTAGTAAAATAGTAAATTCTAATTTTTCTACTTCACCACTACTACTACTACTAATCTACTTTCTTGCCACTCAGTCAATACACCCAGATACTCCGAAGTAGAGCGTATAATAATAATAATAATTTGAAAGTAGGACGGAGGCAGAAAATATTACAAAAAAAGTATTGTCTACGCATGCATCTACGCAAGAGTCACCACCAGCCAATTAGGACATGTGTCAAAGTATTGAACGTTTTCGTTCCCTTCTTGTCAAAATACTACAGCAATATCGGAGGTGACAACGGCCAAGTCGTCGGGTCAGGGAAACGGTACCTCGGCAATCAAGTGTCACCTGTCGGGCAGTGCTAGTTGTCGTGAGTGGTATTCCGATGATGTATTCTCTGTTTTGTCGCGTGGTAGGTCTTTGTTACATCTTGCCATGTTGGAAGCTTTGTACATACGTAAGTTAGACCCTGAGCTTTGTGTTCAGAAGGAGAATGTGTTGTCTTTGCAGTTGTTTGGCACTGTTCGTCGTCAAGGTGCGAAATTGATCCCTTGATCTCTTGATATTTCTCTCTTTTTCTTGTCACTACGTTTTTGTCACTTATTGGATTTGCATGCTGTTTTCGTGATTCTTCACATCTATTTTTTCGTGTCACTTCTACACATAATTGGAGTGATATATTTCTGAACTTCTTTTCCTTATAGTTGTAGTCTTTTAGCTTATTTCCATCATTCCCTGTAGTATTTTGACAAGAAGGGAACGAAAACGTTCAATACTTTGAGACACATGTCCTAATTGGCTGGTGGCGACTCTTGCGTAGATGCATGCGTAGATAATACATTTTTTGTAATATTTTCTGCCTCCGTCCTACTTTCAAATAATAATAATAATAATATTATTTTAATAACGAAGGTACGTGTTGGGTCGTAAGTATCCACGCAAACACACATCCAGTCAAAATAAGGCACTTGTCAAATTATCCGAACGTTTTCGGTCCCTTCTCATCAAGGATTTTACAGGGAATGGCTCAAGTTGGAAAGACTAAAACTTATATAGCGTACAGATATGAGATAACAACACTCGTGACAAGGTGGAGAATTATCAAGTTCAGCACGACACAAAACTCGAAGGAAATAATAATAGTGACAAGAACATAGTGAGCAAATTAAGTTACATTGTTAACACCTCGACGAGGAGTAACACCAAACAATTGTAGCGACAACACATTTTCTTTCTGTACGCAAAGTTCAGGATCTAACTTACGGATATACAAAGCTTCTAACACAGCCAGATGCAACGCACATCTACCACGTGACAATATTGAGAACACATTATCACTGTACAACTCACGACAATTGGTACGGGCTGACAGATGTTGCTTGACTGACGAAGTGCGTATCTTAGCTCCGTTGGGTGTTGTCTCCTCCAATGTCCCGTCATCTCGCCTCTTCGCGGCATCACCACTATCCGTCTCTTTGCTTTTCCGCGGCCTTCCACGTTTTCTGACACTAGCCGTTGTGTGGGCGATGCCCAGTGTCCTTTCAGCTACGTCTCCTCCATTGCGGATTTCTATTGAGCTTCTTACTCCAACTTGTCCGGTGTCCGATATTGAGGTTTGTTTTCGCGGTCTACCACGTTTTCGAATATTGACTGTTGTTGTCACTTCCGTTGTTGTTGTACGTGCGTCCTCACCAGTCCTTTTTTTACTTGGCTCTGCGTAACCCTTCCCGACGCGGACAGATCCTTTGTCAATTTCGGTGGTTTACGTGTCGGTCTTTCACCATCTTTCACGCTGTTCTCAGCTGGACCCTGCCCTACACACGCGGAGGAGGACGGGCATGCAGTCACATCTTCACAGGAAGAGGAGGATCCACCGATGGACTGGACAGCACATTTTGGAGAACGACCACGGCGAGGACGACACTCACGAGCATCAAGCGGAACACAACTTAACGGCACATGTTGACGAATGCGCGCGCCCAGGTGCTGAAGGGTTCTACCTACATACCGATCTTCACATTGTCGGCATTGAAAGAAATAGATAAGGTTACTTTTACTAAGGGTAGGTAGAACGTCCTTCTTCACACTGAACGCACGCACTGTCCCAAATATGACGTACAGCTTGATGCACGGATAAGATGGAAATACGATACCACGAGCATCCTTCTCCACGCGTGAAGAACCGGCGCCAACCCAGGGTAAACGGAGCACCACTGGGCAAGGGTCAGGTCCAAATTGGATAGGCTTGTCTGTCACCGGTTTTTCGTTGATTAGCTTGGCCAGAAATTCCTTTGGATAGCCGTTGTTCGTAAATATTGATGTCAGTCTGTCTAATTCGTCCTGCAATAGATGAGGGGAACATATTCTATGCGCACGATAAACTAGCGCTTTCACAAGATGTCTCTTCGATTTCGTTGGAGTATAGCTCCCCAACGGAATGTAGAGGCCGGTGAAAGTTGGCTTCCTATAGATAGCGGTGTCCAAACTCTAACAGTGCGTTTTTTATAATAGACTCTGAAATTCTTGAGAATGTACTCAAGGCCACTTTTCAGAAAATGTCATGCGAGTTGCGTCACGAAAATCTGCGCGCGAAATTCGAAAACCAGGTGTGACTCGTGGCATTTCGCCATTTTGTTCAGAGTGTCCTTCGAGCTCCTCGTGGCCGGAGGAATCATTTTGTTGCTGACTACTCTGTGGCCCTATTTTGCTTTTTCTCGAGTGTCTTTTCGTTCGTGGCAACTTGTTCTCTCGACATGCCACATATAACAAAGCGCGAACGGGCCATGGTAGAATCTACATGGTGGTGTCTGTTTTACAATTTTTGCGAAGACGAGGAGAACAGTGGCTGGGCATCGAATTGGTCCCAAGTATTCCATTCGTCATGCTGCTGTTGCATGTGGCGTCAGCATTTCCACCATGAACAGATGTACCAGGGATGCTGACGGCGAAAATCAGCGTGCTGCGTTGGCCTTGTCTGTCTCCAGTGATGAAGGTAACGAGAGTGACAATCCCCAATGTGAGACTCGTGCCATAAAACCACTCAACCCTGACGGATTTGCTTTGGACTGTATAAGAAGTAATTTACGGATTCTATGCTGCGAAGGAGCACCCAATACTGGACACAGTTCCTGCTCGCTGCATAGAAAGCATCCACGATTTTCCAGACATGAGCAAAACTAGCTCTTGGAAAATGTTGCGTTCCATGGGATTCCAGTGTGGCAAGACCAGAGGTATCACACACATGATGATGGAACGGCACGGGATTGTGTTATGGCGGCATCGCTACCTGTGAGACATACCTGGATGACACGTGGGTCAATGCGCGTCACACAGTTACTAGGAGGTGGTACGACAATGGTGACAGGAGTGTATAGGCAAGCAACCAAATGAAGCACCATCAGGTAAAGGCAAGCGCTTTATTGTTCTGCATACTGGAAGGCCTTCGACACGCCACACCGCTCAGATCTCCTTAGCACGATTGTCAGCGTTGCTCCTACCACGCCGGATGTGCTACCCTTAGTCCACACTCTGCTGTCAGATACCACCCTTCAGGTACGTGTGCAGGGAAAAACAGCTTTTAGGTCGAACGTTGGCACACCACAGGGTGACAGTCTTAGTCCGATTCTGTTTACATGCTACTTTGAGAGTGCACTGCGAGGTATCAGATCTGACTCCCCTCCTGACGACATCCTACCACCTGAACTGCAGTATGCGGATGATCTAGACTTCATTGGAACTGATGAGCAAGAGCTAGTGGACGTTCATGATCAATGTGCAGAGACCCTCCCAAGCCATAACCTCACCGTAAACACCTCCAAAACTGAACGAACAAAGATATACCTGGCTGATGACCTGGAGGAGTGTGGTTCCGAAGCATGGAGAAATGCGAAGTCGCTGGGATCACGGCTAGGCTCAGCGCAAGATGTCCAAGCCAGAAAGGCCCTAGCAACCCAGGCATTCTGTTCGTTGTACGCACTCTTCAAGCATCAATCTACCTCACTACTGCTTAGAGTTGCGCTGTACAATACCTATGTGAAGCCAGTGCTGTTGTACAACTGTGCAACATGGGGTCTCACAGATGCCATCACCAGAGGGATTGACACCTTTCATCGAAGGCATCTGAGAACAATGGCTGGCGTTAAGTTCCCGAACACAATTACCAACAAGCATCTGTACGACATCTGCGGCTCAGCACCAATTTCGCTCGAGATTGACCAACGGCGTTGGGAGTTCCTTGGTCACGTACTGAGAATGCAGAAGAGCTCTCCCCCACAGCGCGTGTTAGAGTTTT
>NW_027045056.1:0-12309 GCF_964019385.1 Sycon ciliatum | reverse complement strand
AAGTAAAGGTTGCGCCTGAGCTTGATAATACTTTAGTTGTGTTTGTGCTTACTAGACTAGGGCTCAATAGTTCTGCCCAACCTTCTATTTGATCTCCGTTTTGATCTGTCGCTACAAAAGAAACTTGAACAGTTGTATTTATCTGCCATGTTTGTTCAATACAAGGGTCTATCGTATATGTCCCTGTTATTTGTGCTTGATTTTCTACTATACCGTCTTCTATATACCATAGATTATTTGTCTGCATTACAAGCATATCTCCTCCGCCTTCCTGCTTAACATCATCTGTAAATACTACAGCGTCATCCTTTGCATTTCTAAATATTAAATTTAAATCGCATTGACTTAACAGACTACAACTATCTATATCTAATTCTAAAACTCCATAGGACATTAACACTTCATCAGGATTATATGCATCAAACATCCTATTGCTTTGTTTTGATGAGTGTATTACTGCCTTCCAATCACTATTGTTCTGTGAGACATTATATAAGCCATCTAGATCCATGTCGAAGAATCTTGTTTGTGTTCCTATTGGTGCATCAGTTTGTAAAGAACCACAGTTTAATTCTATCTTGTTGTCCGCATCATCATAACCCATAACACAAAAATCTTCATCCCCTGTATCTTCAAAGAAGTTTCCTAAAATTGGATTCGATACTATGAAACCATCTGCTGAATCTATCTCTGGGAAGTCCTGTAATAGATTTCCTGCAGCTGAATAAGCTGCCATTTCAAAAGTAGTTGTACTCAATGGATAAGCTATAACATATTCCTTTGATCCCGGGAATCCGTCTAAATCTGCTACTAAAGGTCCACCAAATAATTTCCCTCTAAATCCTGTTCCTGCTGCGTCTAATGCGCAAGATTGTAGGACTGTTCCCGATATATCTCCAATTGATTTTACATGGTCCGTCTTATCATATCCATTAATTGTATCTGCTATTCCTTGTATGTTTGAGCCTCTTAAAGTTATCTCCCAAACAGCATCATCAGTTGTAGTTGTACCAGTTACACTTTCATCGTTATTCTCTTCCCTCTCATAGCTATACATGAAATCAGGTGCAGGTGTTCCTGGATCCCATCTTATTTGGTAATAGCCTTGTTCAGTTATGTTACCTATATACGTTACATTTGTTCCAAAACGTTTTGGTCGGAAAATTATAAGATAATCTTCATTAGTCGGAGTTGTGTAAAACCTTTTATCAAAATCTACCGTGTAGACTCCTGTTTGATTTTGTAATACTTCATTCATATTGAAATCGTCTTTAACAACCTTCCAAACATCCCCTTCACACTGGCTTAATATGTCCTCTGTTGTTATATTTGCGCCATTAGCATTTTTACACATGATTATTTCATAGGTCATATTCGCCTGCATAGGGTTCCCAACCACTGCATTCACATTGAATTCAATAGATGTCACTTGCGAAGATCCAATATTTCTTATCTTATGTGCCGTCTCATAGAAGTGAGGGTTTGAAGTGAATCCCATTAAAGGAGTTCCTCCTCCTGCGTAGTTTGCTGTTGTGTCATTATCTGGAGTCCATAGGTCTATAGTTTGGAATGTTGTTTGATTAGGTTGAACGAAAGCAGTATAAATTTCTTCACTTCCTCCACCTATGAAATTACTCCTAGCTATTGAGAAACTGTAATCTGTTACTCCGTCGTTATTTATATCATCAACAGAAATCATAGGTATTCTTGGGAAACAATGAGAATCTCTAAATCCACCATTGTTGGCGATTATAACCTCTGTATCCCCCATCTCTGCCATATTAAAATAACCAGTATATGTTTCAGCAGTTGATACGGCGCCACTGAATTCGTTTGCAATTATTACACATGCATTTTCAGGATGACATGCAACCATTGCCTCACCATTTACGTGAAAACTATTATCTATTATTTTCCATCTCTTTAATTCTCTTTGATTAATTGGTGCATCTCCTAAAGGCGGTGCAGATCTGACTATACTATATATCTCTGGTTTACCGTCTAACTGTCCAACAGTTATTAATTCTTTTAAGTTATCTCCATCTAAATCTTCTACCCACATGTGAGGTAAAGCTGATTCGTTAAGATCTACTGAGAATTTACCATTTAATATGTTTCCATCTATGCTAGGCTCGTATATTCTAACTACTTTATCATCATGCACTATAATCTCATTTATACCATTATTGTCCATATCTGTGACAATTGGCATTAGTCTAGCATTTATCAAAGTTGAACCCTCAGCTATAGAAAAATTTCCAAATAAATCATTAAAATTACTTTGAGCTGCCTTGAAATCTTGGTTTTCCCCACCCAAGTTTGGATATTCTGCATAGGTCAACATAGATAGGAGTATAAATATTATTGGGATGACTGTATATTTCTTCATTTTTATGCCTCAAAAATGGGGTAATAAAAAAATAAGACCCCTCTATGGTGCTTAAGCAACACCCATAGCTTTTGTGATTCCTACGACGAAACCAACAACTACAAGCAATGTAACTAGCGTATACATTGTTAATGCAGCTCCTGAAAGATTTCCGTCGTTATTAGTCACAGCTTGTGCGATTGGACCGATCAGAGCGGTGAATACCAGAACTGATACAAGTGTCGCAATCATTGACTTGGTTGACAACATTCTATTTCATTCCTATATTTACTTCTATTTGTATTTTTCTATAATTAAGAAGTAGTAATTATCTTTGCCCAAGTTGAATTCTATCAATTAAAAGAAGAATAAAACCAGCAATTAATATTAGTACTACGAACCCCAGAAGAGCTACTGGTGCGCCTATAACCCCTTCTTGTGCTGCCTTTATTGCGATAGCTACTTCCGCTACAATAGCTCCAAAGATCAGAACTGCTATGGCTGTATTTACACTTACAATACCCGATGCTGGGAATATTCCATTGCTTGCCATTTTTCTTCTTAGGTTGTCTAGTCTCCGTTAAATTTTAATTAGGACAGTACTAGAAATATGATTATGAGTTAGAGGCTACTGTCCTTAAAATCACAAGAACAATAGACTATTATTAACGAAACTCTACAACCATTCTTTCTATTATTTTATTATCTTTTATCTATATTTGTATTTTTATCTTGATATTTTAGAGCCAATAGCAGTATTTATGATAAAAAATACAATTCCTGTTACAATTATAATCATGATTATACCGAGTAAGGCTGCTGGCCCTGCCGCTAGTTCACTAATCGCATCATTAACTGATTCATTAATCACTCCAACAGCCACAGTAGCAATCATTATAAAAATAAATATACCGATAAATGCTTGGGGTGTGTCGAAACTCATAATGTTAGAACTAGGTTAATTCATATTTATAATTTTATATTCCTTAGACACTACTTGCTTTTAGATTCTTTTCTTTCCCAATGCTTAACTATCTTCTTGCTCCAATTGATGTTGTCTTCATCTCCTAACTCCTCATCAATTGTTTTTCTATGAGCTTCAATAAAATTCTTCTTATCTTCTACACCACTCTTTGACCAGACTAGGTTAACAAATGCTCTAACAGGTATTTTTCTTACTATTTCTCCTTTAGTTTCTTCATCTGTATTTTTCCATTTTTCAAACATCTCAACAATCCGGGATCTGTCCATCTCTCATCAGCTCCAATTCTAACTTCTTTTCACAGCTCTCACAAACCTGAAAGCAAATTCCATCTTGAGCGTATATACAACCGCAAGGTCTTTCTTCAAATGCCATATGACTTGTCAATATCATTTTTCACAGTTTAAACTTAGTATCTTTTCCGATTCTCTTGCTATACCCTCAGAAAGTCTTATACTTGAAGATTCCATAATGAACTCTTGGATCTTCTCAAGACATATCTTTGAAGACATCTCTTTATTTGATTGGTCGAAGTTTTCTGCGATTATATCTAGTATAACTTTATTGCTTTCATATATTTTTCTATCGCCTGAATCATCTTCTATCTCATGGTATGACATAACAATCATAAATATATATTCTCTATCGCTCTTAATTTCGGTCACTATAAATTCATCTGGGCATTCCACAATCAGATAACTGTTTACCTTTTCCTCAAGTTTCAACAAATCATTTCCTTTAATTATCTTTATTCTTTTCATAGTTCCACCATTTATTTATTTCACTTATACACATATACACAAGTAAAGCCATCATTAGTATGCTTATCCATCCAAGAAATACTAATTGTTCTGTTTCATTCATTTTTTAACTGCTCATCTATTTTGGACAATTTTCTATTAACTCCCAGGTCTACCATAGTTATATATGCAAATAGAAAAATCATTGACATTATTGATAATGATATAAGGTTTGAATTCGCTGACCCATAAGAAGCCCGCCAAAAACTTATGGCCATTCCAATATATCCTAACATACCAACTACAGCATATATTGTAAATATTATTTTAAATTCCTTGTCCAATTTTGAAATTCTCCTATTCATGATTCTAACCTCAATTTCTTTTCTGAATTCATCAGGTGAATGTCCCAAATACATTTGTACTACAAAATGCCCGTATTTGTGTGTTACATTTGTAAATTTATTTATCATCAATTAATATTCCAAGCCGCCTATTATCCTTTCTATTTTTAAATACCTGGCGTACAACTCTACCTTCCAATGATTCATGTAACACATGTAGTCCGAGCTTTGCTAACTGTTTGAAAGTTGATCCGAATTTCTCTTCTTCTAAAATTCTTCCTGCTTCCTCAATAGCTTGCCTTTCATTTTCGTTATATCTAATAGAAATAATAAAATGTTTATCTTTCTCTCTCTCTTCATCTAACCTACGTCTCTCAAAAGGTTTACTATGCTTTATCGCCATTCTTGCCCTTACCTAATGTATTTTCTATATCCTTTTCATTTCTAAACCTAATTTCAACTAACTCAAATAATACTGAATAGTCTACCTTCTTGATAACGCCTATTTCCTGTAAGTCTAAAATAAAATTTATTACTTCATCTCTTAAATCTCTCATAATCTACGGCAAGGGAAGACGAAGGCAATGGTGTCACCTACTTCTTGGAAGAGAAGCATTATCTTCCCGAGTATCCGCTTTATGAACAATTCTCCCTGATAAGTATAAATCATGTTTTGAGCCTTCCTCTAGCTCTCTTTGTGTACACACTATAATCAACCATATAACTATAGTAGTTACTAATCCACAGATCCCCATCAGCATTATAAATTCGGTCAAAATGAAGTTATACGGCTTGTATTATCTACAATCCTTGCCAGTAACATACATATCATTGCTAAAAAAAGAGTATCCACTCCTATCTGGTCTGGGCGCATAATGTATACTGTGCCCATAGCTATTGCTGTCATAAGTACAATAAATAGTAGAGTGTCACGCTTTGCCATATCATTAAGTAAGTTATACAATTATATAAAATTATCTATCCAATGTATGATCTATCAAACCTCTTTCCGCTCTTGTCAGAATATCTGAAGTATGATTCTAACTTCTTTATTCTCTCATTATTATTATTGTCAACTTTCATTAAGTCAAGAATTATATCACCTTTACCAATTTCCCTCAGCGAGTTGAAAAATGGCATTACTATGTTCCTCATATCTTCTGCACTTAAGTTTGGATGAATTGTCTCTAGCTCAGGTACCTTGTTAGAATTATCAATTATCAGCCATTCCTTATTGTCAAAGCCTACAACCTTTACTTTCCTGTTGTTCCTTATACAATCTTTAGCTAATTCATTTTCTAAATCTGCATAGTGAGATTTGCATATCCTTATATTGCACTTCCTGTCCTTGACTATCGATACCCCTAAATCATTTTCTATCTGCGCTAACATATTCCACATATCAGTAGATAACATATAATCTGCTGATTCTGAATCCCTCCCGTAATAAGATTTCAATACATAGATGTCAAGACTTTTAGAAAAGCAACGGATAGTATATTCTTTATTCCTAACAGTTGTGCCTACTAAATATTTTTTGCCCCTATCTATTAGTTTAGCATTGATCTGAACCCCATGCAATCTTACCTGATTCTGGCCCTTTATAAAACTACCACGTCCTACCTTGTGAACCTTTTTCGGTTCTGCCGAAAAACTATTATTTTGTATATCTTTTTTCGCTATCTTTAGATGTTTGTAAACCGCTCTAGGTGATATATTTAGTGTCCTCGCTACGTATTCTATACTATGCCCCTTGATAATTACTAGCTCATATATATCATTAGATCTTTTTGTCATTACAATAACACCTACGTACGATTGAACCCCTATTTCCTATGGAGTGAACCTTTTCCGGTGCAGCCGAAAAACTGCAATCTGGAAGAATATTATATTAGACCCCTATGGTTAATTTGTTTATTTGTTTATAGAATCCCTTATTTTCATTAAGGCCGTACTTGATAATCCTAATAATCCTGCTATGTCCTTTAGCTTAGCTTTTTCCATGTTCTCAAATATATATCCAACTAATTTATTTCTCTGTTCCCTAATTTTCTTTGATGAGAATTGTTGTTTCTTCTTAACATCCTCTATTGCCATGCTTCTTTTAGAGTTTCTCATACTGTAATAGAATTCCTTTTCAGACTCTGTAAAGTCATCATACTCTATACTGCCCACATAGTTAGAGCTCCTGTAAGGGTTCTGAAATTTCCGGAAAGTCTTCCGATTATCTCTCATATTCCAAACATCTTGTAGAAATGGATTATTCTCTTGTTGAAATACCCATGCTATTCCTCTTTTTGGGATGTATACCCAAAATCTTAGCCTTTTATTAAAAGCAGGATCTAAATCCATCATACTAGGGATATTACCTATTATGAATAAGTGCCTATCTCTACACATGTTTAACAGGGCAATTAATCCTTTTTGGTCATCCTCATACCAATTTCTCCTATAAAACATACCAAATAGTTCATCGCAGTTTATACCACTATATTCTTTTAACTGGCCTTGTTTCTTTTCTCCCTTTCCTTCAACCCATTGGATTAGTTCGTCACGGCTCCATGTTATGTTCCTATTTATTCCATCTATCCCTGAAACACGGGAATATTCTGTCATTAATTTAAATGCAAAACAACTTTTTCCTTCACCAGTAAACCCAGATACACCTACATTCACATCTCTATCAGATCTTAGAAGTTTATGTATAATAACTGCAAATTCATTTAATTTTAGAAATGATCTGCTCATTTTATATCGTATCTTTCCTTAACTTTACTTACTCCATAGGAAATATCAGACTTTCTAAACCATATATTTGATTCATGTAGGCTTTTTATTAATAGAAAATGGAAATTATGTAATCTTTCTAATCTCTCTTTGAGTGTCTCTTCTCTAGTTATATTCAGTTCATTGAATGCATTTATTATTTCATCATTCTTTCTCACTGCATGCACTAATTCTTTATACAACTCTCTTAAATTTTTAAACATGCCCTCTGGATTGTCAAGAACTGAATAACGTTGTATGTCTATTTGTAAATGATTACACCTTTCTAGAGTCGCTAATGAGAAATTAAATACACTTGATCCAGAATCATCACTATTATACATATTTTTACCTATAAATCTTATATATTATACTTACTAAGCTTTAAAAACCTTAGAAAAGCCTTCTATCGCTCTGTCAAAGTTATTTCTTTCAACTATTGCAACAGGATGTTTATTTCTACTCTTCATCACTACTATACTTAGATTGGTGAATTTCTTCATATATTCAGCTTTATCAGGTAATTCCAGAGTAATAGTTATTGATTTCTTCATTTTCCACCCACCATTCGTTATTTGTCTGATTCTCTCATTGCCTTGCTTAGACGAATCTTTGGTATACCTAATTTGTATTTTCTTATACGATCTATGTTCTTTTTACAATTGTTACAAATAGCGCCTGCTGGAACCCAAAGAGGACTATTGTATTTTCCGCAATATTGACAGTTCCTATCTTCCATTTTCACCGTTCATCATTTGTCCTATGAGTTAAAGGAAGTTAGGGATTTGAACCCTTCAATAACTCCAGTTCTAAGTTCAACAGATACTTCCTAAAACCTGTATTGTTCACACCAACCGATTAGCATTCTGTTGTGACTTTTACGGTTAAGTGTACTTCCCACAAAATCTTTCATCTTTGCTAACCCCACAGATTTATTGATTTTGCCTTTTCCATAGCTCTATCTTTACTGCTCCTTAGCCCTTCTATAAACTCTTTCATAGATTTTCTCTCTAGACTCTTTTGTAATTTCATAAATTGATTTATATGTTCTTTTAAGAAACCTGAATTTGTTACATTAGCTAGTGTAGTAGCCATGTTCATTGTCTGTACTTGTATAGCTGTTAATTCTGTCTTAGTCTCTATCTCATCAGCTTGCCAAACTTCTTTTGCTACCTCTGCAGGATCACCTGAACCTAAATTAGCCATTACATGCGCCTCATTCCATTAAACTCTTTAACGTTATAATAGTCCTGATCACATAAATATAATTTTCTGTACCTGTGCATATTTCCAAAAGCAACTGTGAAAACGTTCTTTACTTCATTACACTTATTGCACTTTTTCATTTCCATCTTCCATATCCCCTTGTATTTTTAGATTTATATTATTTAGAAAAGTCCTTATTTGCATAAGGTATTCTACCTGTATCTCAGTAATATCTTTATCACAATAAAATTCTATAGATCCTTCCTTTAATTTTATTTGTACTACTAAAGCTTCATTTTCCTTCTGGAACATCTTTTACCCTCTGTTTGATCTTATAGAAATTTATTCCAATAATACTATCACATCTGTAACAATATATAGCAGGACTCTTCTTTATCTTTCCTTTATTATGGTGTACTAAATATACAGTCCTTCCTATATGTTTACAATTGTCTCCCTTCATTCTGAACTACCTGAAACATAACCTAATACATCAACTTGGCCAGTCATCTGTAACAACATTAATATCACGACTAATACTATTACTGCTATAATAATTAATTGCTTAGTGCTTATGCTATTTGTATGATAGAAATTCTTTATTATGCTACTTGTAATCATAGCCTTTAAACTTTGAGCATCTATAGTTATATTTGCTAGATTTAATTTCTCTTCATCTGTTAGTTTCTTTATTTCTTCTTCTGTTCTTAATGTCAAACTATTGATTGTTGACCTAGTGTATCTATGCCATATTGGCATTGGATTGTTATAATACCAATACATGGTAGGATATTTCCCACGCATTATAGCTTTAGGAACTACGATATACCTTGATTGATTGATTTCTATAGAATAACCGTCCTTTAATGATTGAAAAGACTCTTCATATCTACCGTCTTCGTATATTATGATACATCTTATCTTATTTTTTCTAAATATACTGATCTTTTCTGGTTCAAGTATAGGCGCATCTAGATCCTTGCTTGACATAAATTTAGCTATTGTCTTTTTTACCACGTTTACTCCTTACCCATTTGATTATATTTGAAAGTACTATCAATCCAAAAACTACTAGGCATGCTCCAATAATTACTTTATTCATTAAGCCTAACCTACCCTGCACATTCACAATATAGAGCATTACGATTATACAGCCCATAGACATAACATAGAATATTGTTTCTATTCCATCTATTATATCGCAAATAAACCCTCGTGTTGCTTCATCTAGATATTTGCCTACATCCTTATCGTTTTTCCAGAAATCTTTTGCTACGGGCACCATATTGCGCCCTATTGTCCAAAATAGAAGTAACCATACTACTGCTTGCACGTAGATGTCATCTATCTGAGTACAAAAATCATGTATTACTTCCTCAATACTTGGAGCCTGTTTATATTGGTCTGCCAAGTATTCCGAAGGAAGCGTAATATTTGTAATGTTCATTTTCCCCTCTAACGTATTAACCTTCTTAGATAATCATCATAGGTACACCTAATCTGTGCACATTTTACTTTCAGTGCATCTCTTGTAGCTCGATCTATTGCTATAGTTACTAGAACCTTTTCTTTTTCTTTCATATTGCCAGTAAGATGATCTATGTTTGATTTACATAAATTATCTAAATATATAAATTTATGCTTACAAAACTAATAGCATAAAAGAAGCTGAGAAAACGATTACAACTAAACCAATAAACACTGATATACTGAATAAAGCTCCACCAAAGAAGAAACCTACTATACTTGCGCAGATAGTAGTTATTGTCTTAAAATTGCTTGAGTTCTTTTGATTAACAACCATCATGTATATGAAGAATATCCAGACAAATAAAAGTATGAATATTCCAATAGTCTCGTCTAAGTCTGAGAGATCTATATTTACATTAACATTTCCCGTAATACCATTTCCAGTGCCGTTTGTCTCATTTTCCACTGGGAATGAGATCTCCGTCAAATTCCACTGGTGGTAGGGGTATGAAGTAAATTCTGTAATATTCCAGATATTTATAAAATCCCATCCTGCATTCGTATACATTGAAGATGATTGCATCTCAGCTGTTGTATTTCCAGGCACTCCACTACAACCTGATCCACATGGTACTGTCTGTCCAGTAGTTGTACTGTCCCAAAATGAGTTCTGTATTGTCTCTCCTGAACCACTCCCTATGAAAGCCCCTTGACTCCCTACACTCCCACTTACTGATCCTGCACTATAAGACCTATTAATAACTGCGTTAAAATTAGACTGCCAACCTATAAATCCACCTGACCTTGAACCTGTTTCTACAGTTCCATTGAAATATGAATCAAATATATGAGTATTGCCACCTTGTCCTTGACCTACCAGGCCACCCTTACTTGATCCTCCTGAAATTCTAGCATTTGATGAAGATTCTCTTATCGTATTAGTATTTGAGACTATGCTACCTATGAATGATCCTGCTGAGTTTGAACCTACATGGACAAAGCTTTCTGAATCAGCATAAGCCCTGGTTATGTTTCCACCTGTTCCTGTACCTGCAACTAAACCAATAGCTAATAGCCCACCTGATATATTTATATTCCTGAATTCAATATCATGTACATGTCCTCCTGGACCAATAGTTTCTGTCAGATAGCCCATCCCTTGAGTTGTGCTTATGAATACAGCTGATCCATTTTCAAATACGATATTTCTTACATAATCACCTGAACCAGCTATTGAAGACATTATCCCTCTAAAATTACCTCCTGTATGATTGAAATAAAGCCCATAAACAGTCCAATTATTTCCATCAAGCCTTCCAGAAGGTATCTCTTGGAATCCTGCTCCTGCGTTCCAATTTACTGTATCAGTGCAATCTATAGAATTATTTAGCTCATAATACCCAGTTGTGTTATCTATTGCTTGTAATTGTAGACATGTTCCTATCATAAAAGGATCTCCCTCTGTACCCGTACCATTTATGAAAGCAGAAGCTAATGCTGAATTTAATATAGTTATTAAAAATAACATAATTATAGTCGATAAAAATAATTTACCCTTCAAGATCCTATACCCCTTATCTTGTCATAGATGTATACAACTGCGATATAAGTTGTTATTACATTTAATAGAGTTATTATCAAACCTATGTAAATAGGTACACCTGGAACTGTCCAACTAGTAAATAAGAATGTTATTAGCTTGTCGAAAAAGTCAAAAGGTTCACCTAGATTTGAACTTGCTCCCCCTGTTACATTTAGGGAGTTTTGTAAATCTGTTGATGTTGCCACTTCTGGCACTGCTCCAAAAAATAGATCATTAGGCAAAAGGGAAATAACCAATATTGCCAAAAATAGATATATTATGGAGCCTAAGAATAGACGGTCATCCATTTTATCCTGTCGTTATGGCAGTTCTGCCGTTATAGACCCTCCATCCTATTACTGCTGCTGCCAATATTATGGCCACTATGAGAGTCCATGCTTGAATCATTCCAAATATAACTAAAGCTATCCATACAATAAATCCTATGAATACAGGTATATACAGAAGAGCCATACCATCCCTTATTCCATTTCTTGCCATTACAGTTGTTGATGCAATAACGAATGCTAATATGATAAATAAAGCAACCATTGGCCTTAGACTTTCTGGTATGCTATCTGTAGGTAATACTGCGTTAAGAAGGTCTTCAACTTCAATCTGTTGACATAAACCTGCCTCACAAGTTTGACCTCCTGGGCAGTCTGTATCTACATTACAAGCTACAGTTTCAAAATCTTCTGATATGTCACCACTGGTTATACAACCTTCTCCTCTAGAAACCCCAGAAGATTGAACTAAAGGAGTAAACTCAACAACATCAGGAGATCTGTTCTCTATCTTTAAGTCATCAGCATAAAATCTTAATTTGTAAATTCCAGTCTCGTTAACTT
>NW_027045055.1:12500-17582 GCF_964019385.1 Sycon ciliatum | reverse complement strand
TGTAAGCATACAACTCACCTTCACACAGAGTACCATTTCCACTGTACCCAGTGTTACAGGCGCAGGTAAAACTTCCAGCAGTGTTGGTACAAGTAGCATCTCTGTGACAGTTATGCCCACCACTAGCATTACACTCATCCACGTCTGAACAAGGAAATGCAAACACTCACCTGTTGTGAAAAATGACATAGCTATGCACAGCCACCTGCAGAAAAAATTTCTCCAGCGAAGGCACAGTGGAACCGCTGGTGACTCATACATGTGCTTTAACAAAGAACTAGTATGTGTGACTTGTCATTCAATGATTTGTTTTTACGTCTTATTATCAGTCCCTCCCGTGG
This sequence comes from Sycon ciliatum, assembly GCF_964019385.1. Classification (NCBI taxonomy): domain Eukaryota; kingdom Metazoa; phylum Porifera; class Calcarea; order Leucosolenida; family Sycettidae; genus Sycon; species Sycon ciliatum. The sequence continues at coordinate 17,241 of NW_027045055.1, read as the reverse complement.
TTTCGCACTGTCCACATTGCACTTTTTGTTACGTTTTACGGCAGTGCTACATGTGACATGAAAATTCCATATCGTTGCACCATACGAATTAATGGCTCTCTCTCTCTCTATTTCTGTCTCTCTCCCCTCTCTCTCTCTCTCTCTCTCTCTCTCTCTCTCTCTCTCTCTCTCTCTCTCTCTCTCTCTCTTTCTCTTTCTCTCTCTCTCTCTCTCTCTCTCTCTCTCCTCTTTTCTCTCTTTCTCTCTCTCTCTATCTATCTATCTCCCGCGCTCTTTCTCTCCCTCTCTCTCTCTCTCTCTCTCTCTCTCGTCTCTCTCTCTCTCTCTCTCTCTCTCTCTCTCTCTCTCTCTCTCTTCTCTCTCTCTCTCTCTCTCTCTCTTTCTCCCTCCCTCCCTCCCTCCAGCGCTACCTACCTACCTCCCTCGCTCCCTCCCTACCAAATGGGTTGAAGCGTATCCGCTGAAGAGGATGGATGCATCCACGATAGCTTCAAAGTTGTGAGTGAGTTTGTTGCAAGGTTTGGAGCACCGGAGAGCGTGCACACTGACCAGGGCAAAAACTTTTGACTCCAGATTGTTCAGAGATGTCTGTTCAATGCTTAGTATTAAAAAGACCAGGACGACGGCTTATCATCCTGCTGGAAATGGGTTGGTAGAGCTTTTTAATCAGACATTGGAGAAGATGATTTCTCACTATGTCGATGCGCATCAGCGAGATTGGGATGTGCATTTGGCGGCTGTTTTGATGGCTTACAGAGCCACGCCTCAGTCGAGTACGGGTTACACGCCTGTGTATCTACTGTTCGGTAGACAGATGTGTCTGCCACAGGATGTCGCTTATGGCTTACCACCTGATGAGATGGTCAGCTTATGCCAGCCTAGCTACGTCAGAGATTTGAGACAAAGGCTAACGCATGTGCATGCAGTTGTGCATAAGAAGTTGGAAACCGTGCACAAGTATCAAGCTCACTTGCATGATTCGGGAGTAGTACCCGTTTCATTCGCAGAAGGAGATCTGGTATGGTTGTTGGTACCAGCAGTTCCGGTGGGGACTACTCCGAAGTTCTCCAAGCTCTGGCAAGGGCCGTTTGAAATAGTAACGAAGCTGTCAGACGTAGTGTATCGGGTAAGAGTTACACGAGCGGCCAATGTCAAGGTGCAGATTGTGCACGTGAACAGGCTAAAACGATGTAGAGTAAGGCCTAACCATCTTCACGCTGTGAGTGAGGTGGAGGAACCTGAAGATGCTGAGTCTGTCGAAACGCCCCCGGCTGATGTGTATGTGCCGGACCCTACAGACTTGTTGTATTGGGATTCTGATGAGGATGCCCAGCATGAGACGTATGGCGGCGTGGACGGTTTTGGCGGCCAACCAGTTGTGCAGATCCCGTCAACCAGCCACCGCCACAACCAGCCCAGATTGCGGTTCAGACTCGAGCTGGGAGGACCGTCCGGCCACCGCAGTACTATGGGATGCAAACCCAGTTGAGAAGACGACGGTAAGCCGAATGTTGTCGCCACGAGGACGTGGCAGTCTTTTCGAAGGCGCGGGGAGATGTCATAGCCCGAGAGTGAGGGCTTGTAACTTACTTCTGATAGCTACTGTGCGTAGAACGTGGACACACTGTGTCTTCCGGACCGTAGTTGGAACAGCTATTGTACAATATACTGTACGGTGTGTGCCGGCGAGGTCACCTACCCAGTGAGACTGTAAAATGATAGGTTTGGCTGCTGTCAATAGATGAAGCGCACGACTGTGCATTTGCAGTAGAAAGTGCAATACCTGTTATGAATTTGCAATATAGTAGTAGTACGCGAGGTGTGGATGTGCGTGAGTGCACCTACTTGACCATTGACTGGCTATGCTTTTAATCAAGTATATTGCGGTCCAGACGCCGGGTCTAGGCTTGCCCCGTTCTAATACTCTTTCACACTTTGCGTATCTTATGATGACAGCCGCTTCTAGATCACGCAGACCTGTGTGTGTGTGCGTGTGCATGTCCGATCGCCGTTCCGCGCAGCGGACAAAGTCGCAGTTCAGCTGCATGTTTAGCAAGTACTATCGCTACTGCCGCTGCTTGCTGTTTTCTACAATGTGTTATATCATAGCATGCTGCTGCTTTTAGCGAGAGGTTCTTTCGGTGTTCTTCTCCCAAACAGTGAACATATTCCCTGCTCTGACGAGATCAGTTGGTTATGTGTATGTTGGGTTAGGACTGGGTGAAGTTGCGTTATGCCAGCCGTGACTATACTTGTCACAAAACATTCCGAGGGTTAGAGACGACACAGCCAAGGGCGAGACTAACCGGAACACTCCGCCGGGTTTGACAAGCAGGCTGGCAGACACTACACTTACACTTCTTCAGCTGAAAAGGGGTAAGAGGCTTTGTACGGATTAGAAGTTGGCGGAGCCAGGCTTTCGAAAATTGCTCTGGTTTGCAACTCATTAGCTTGCTGGATCGTGCCCACGCCACATGGCTCTTTGTAAGATATGACTGAAGCTTCTGGCAAATCTCGTCGTGGTCAGCACAGATGCATGTCAGAGCTATGGCATAGTTCAGGCTCTTGTAGCCATTATCCTTCTTCATGTACTGCAACGGTTCCAGCACACCGGTAAGGTTCATCAGGACACCGGTCTTTTCCATGAAGCGTACCAGATGTCTGTCGACGGCAGTCAATCGCTCCCGAGCGGCATATAGCCGTGGGAGAATACACCTCTCTGAAAAATTCACCTCCGGCAACAGCACGCTATCAAGAACAAGTCCGCATACAGTACACACAAAGTGTCCCTCATTCACAACTTGATGATTATGCAAACATTTGTCAATGTTTGGACTAGGAGGAGGGGCATCAGGACAAGGGTCATCGTCATGCTCAACGCCGGTGCGTTGACTCTCCTTGTACGCACGCAGTATTTCAAATTGCTCTTCAATATCCATGATGCTAACTGATCACATGTTCCAGTAAATGCCGCATCTTATACGAATTTACAAACGAGTCACACATCCCAAAATACCCCTACGACATCATACTGTTGGTAGAGCTAGTTTTAATTAGTCTGGCAATACCTAGAACTTTCCAAAACATCATAATTCAATTTTTTTTTAAACATCCCAGACAGTCAATTTTATTAATACCACACCCACCACTTCAAAAGCGCTTATGTCGCTGATAGACACTTCAACACCACTTAGTCATTAATCCAATCAAATGTGACATCTGGCCCACTTAAAAAACACTTCACATTTCAAGTGGCCACTTAATCACCACTTATCCAATTATAAGGTCAAGTGGCCACTTAATTAATACCCCAGAGTTCAAGTGCCCATTCATAAGGTCAAGTGGGGTCAACCCTGCACCACCAACGGCTCGGTCCATACTACCGTATTTCCCCGTAAGTAAGTTCTCCCCAATGACTTAGTATCCCCCTATAAAAAATACACTTTCCACTGCCGAGGTTATCACCCCGAAAGACAGTCCCCCCCCCCCCCCGAAAGATAGTAAGCTCGTACCCGTCCTGCATGTACAGACCCCGTACAGTACATACATCATATGCACAGACACTAGAGTTGCGCAGGCTTCCCACTGCGTGTCATTTACCCGCGATAAAAAAGTACTCCCCGAAAGATAGTACCACCCCCGAAAGTTAGTACTCATGTGGCTGCTAAGTTCGAAAGTTAGTACGTACTAACTTACGGGGAAATACGGTACTGATATGGGTACGGAGAATTGTTTGATGCAGGCGCAGTGCATGCGCCTGCAGTCCGCCTGACGGTCCGAGGACGTCTGGTGACTAGCCCAGGTGTAGAAGTGGTGCCGCCGCAGTGCTGGGGTATTTTTGTGACACAGCGTAGATCGAATGAACTGGGCGCAACATACAATGTAGTCTCCAGTTACATCGATTCCTCGATCTCAGAATCATTTCCTTTGCAGTTTGTTTTGACAAAGTTGGTTGTGTTTTTGAAGATGCTTTCGCTTTGTGGAAAATAAAAAATCAAGAGTCGACATCCAGAGGGCCAGCGCTCATTTCAGGGCTATTTGGATCAGCAGGCTAAGCGTGTAGCCAGTGGTAAAGGTCAAGCGATAGATGAGAATGCGGACGCACCTGACTTGCAAGCAGAGTCTGCAGCGAGCAGCTCTCTCTCTCTCTCTCTCTCTCTCTCTCTCTCTCTCTCTCTCTCTCTCTCTCTCTCTCTATCTATCTATCTATCTATCTCTATCTATCTCTCTCTCTCCCCCTCTCTCTCTCCCTCTCTTTCGCTCTCTCTCTCTCTCTCTCTCTCTCTCTCTCTCTCTCTCTCTCTCTCTCTCTATCTATCTATCTATCTGTAGGACTCAGTGACCAGTCAAGGCCCCGTGACCAATCACGGTCCCCGTGACCAGTCAAACAGTCACAAACCCCCCATGACCAGTCACAAATTAGTTTACCAGTCACAATGCCCCATGACCAGTCACAAATCACCATACATGTACATGTGTAAAGTACACAGTTCGTGACTGCTCGCAGGGTGCTTCGTACTGCAGGATTTGTTGTGGAAACTATAATTCCCTATGAGCGGTCACAGAATGCAGTTGTGACCACTATAATTCCATGCGAACAGTTACATGCGGAATGTACAGTTGTGGCCACTCTTTCTCTGTGAGTAGTCACAGGCAGAATATAGGTATTTCTGTATTACAAGAGAGATTGGAGGCTTTGTCACAACTCTGAGTTTCACGTATTACTACGATCGTCAGGTAA
>NW_027045055.1:0-7500 GCF_964019385.1 Sycon ciliatum | reverse complement strand
CTGTCACAGTTATGACCACCACTAGCATTACACTCATCCACGTCTGAACAAGGAAATGCAAACACTCAACTGTTGTGGAAAAATGACAAATCTATGCAACAGCCACCTGCAGGAAAATGTTCTCCAGCGAAGGCGCAGTGGAACCGCTGGTGCCTCAAACGTTTGCTTTATAAGAACTAGTCTGTGTGACTTGTCGTGCAATGATTTGTTTTTACGTCTTATTATCAGTCACTCCCATGGTTTCGGACTGTCCACGCTGCACTTCTTGTTACGTTTACGGCAGTGCTACATGTGACATGACAATTCCATATTGTTGCACTATGTGAATTAATGGCTCTCTCTCTATCTCTGTCTGTCTCTCTCTCTCTCTCAGTCTCTGTCTCTCTGTCTCTCTGTCTCTCTGTCTCTCTGTCTCTCTGTCTCTCTGTCTCTCTGTCTCTCTGTCTCTCTGTCTCTCTGTCTCTCTGTCTCTCTCTCTCTCTCTCTCTCTCTCTCTCTCTATCTATCTATCTATCCATCTTTCTCTCTCCCTCTCTCTCTTTATCTCTCTCTTTCTCTCTTTCTCTCTCTCTCTCTCTCTCTCTCTCTCTCTCTCTCTCTCTCTCTCTCTCTCTCTCTTTCTCTCTCCATTACATATTGGATATCCCGAACAGTTATCAAACCGTCTCTTCCAGATACATACATATGTGGCTGCTCTCTTAGGACTTTCTAAAATCTGTTAAAGAGCTCCTTGCCCCCCCCCCCCCCCCACACACACACTTGTTTCTTCTTCATATGTAGCTTACCAATCCTTCCAACAGAAATTAAAACAGTAGTCATTGCCGCTTACAGTGGAAGTGTGGGTTGTGAGCAGGAAGTGGCTTCATTCACAGCACTCTATTAGCAATTGCAGCAGATCTATTGGACACTCACCTTCACACACAGTACCATTTCCACTGTACCCAGTGTTACAGGCGCAGGTAAAACTTCCAGCAGTGTTGGTACAAGTAGCATCGCTGTGACAGTTATGACCACCACTAGCATTACACTCATCCACGTCTGAACAAGGAAATGCAAACACTCACCTGTTGTGGAAAAATAACAAAGCTATGCAACAGCCACCTGCAAAAAAAGTGTTCTCCAGCGTAAGCACAGTGGAACCGCTGGTGGCTCAAACGTTTACTTTTAAGAACTACTTGGTCCGCGTCAGCAATATTGTTGCTTATCTTTCAGCTTTGTTTTTATGTCGCCAATGCTCACTTGGCAGCCCATTTCACCCCAATTTTGGTAAGTAAGTTAGTTTGCTAGTACATGTACCTGAAAGGTCTAGCTAGATTTCGAGAGAGACGGGTGGGTAATTTTGATTGATACAGCGCCGCATCAAAATGGATTATCTTGTCACACTGCGCAGGCAAGAGCAGCGCAACTCACAAGAAAGTAATTGGCTACTCGGAATTAATTCCATTTTGCAGGCGAGATCGCTCACCTCAGGGATCGCTCGCCAAGCTGACATCGCAGTTCCCTCACCTCCAGCTCAACGCTCGGAGTATCCAGCGCATCGTGGAGATTTGCAAGTACTGTAGCGTCGTCGTCGTTCAAAATGAATCTTGCAAAGAACAGCGACTGATTTGAACCACACAGGGAGCCGTGCTGCCCACGTGAAGTCCTATAGAAGGCGACCGTCACGGTCGACTTCCCTTCAGAAAATAGCCAGGCAGCGGAGAGGAAGAGAGATCAGCTTGCGAAAGCAAGAGTGTCGATCCCGAGCAAAAAATACTTGTCACAAGCGCCGAGAGCAGTGACGAGGAGGACCAAAAAAGTATGAACCCTTCCTTGGACAATAAATTCCTCACGACCAGTGGTTATTCTGTACCTTACTGTAGTAACTGGCCTTTCTCCACCTGCTCCCAGTCCCGTGCCATCTCCACACTTATTTCAAGGGACGACGATAACTACATTTAGAAGACTTTATTGACACGACGACGAAACACAACTAGACAAGACGAACTCAAGACGAAGACTACTTTTTACACTACAGCAACACGCGCATGCGCATACATGATTGTACACGCGACGTACACAAAATAACGTACTATACGGTAGAAAGTCCGTCTACTACACTGCTCCCCTCTCAAATAATTTTCCGTCCTCGGAAAACCAACAAGAACATGACACAAAAATTAATGTATACACTGCTGCCTCCTCAAAAGGCTGAATCGTTCCTGATTCAAAAAATAATAACAGAATAAAAATAGATCACACTAGCCACGCGAGCATACCACACCAATCACCCAAAAATGTATCGCAGCAAAACACAGCAGCCAGAGACCATCTGCCATTCACGCAGGACCTGATAACACAAAACCCTGTCTGCCCACCAACCAGACCTTCAGCTCACGCGCTGGAACACAATCGTGGGAAATGCATACAACATCACACTCGCGCCACCTCACCAATCACGTAAAAATTCTAAAATGTAAGAGGACAAAATAATAAGAAGAGCAAATAAGAAAATGACCCTCGTCCTCGAGGAGAGCAACTGATAAATAAAGTAAAAAAATTGAGGAGAACAGCAAATACAAAACTCACGCCGTCTACCATGTCGTCCGCCATCTCAAGGAATGCTGCTCAGCGTCGACATCCTCACTTCTGGGCACAGTTTTACGTCGTGTCCGGGACCATCCATCCTTCTTTTTCTTTTCCTTTTCTTCTGGGCACAGTTTTACGTCGTGTCCGGGACCACCAGTGACGACGATTGACAAGAGACGGGCGAGACGAATGATGCAGGACGAAGACGACGGACGAACTTCTTGAAGACTGACGAAACTGTTACGATAGGACGACCGGAGATGACATCGGAAACTGGGAGCGAAGGCCACGCAGGACGAATCCAGAAGTTGATTTTGACAACAGTTTCCATCACCGCTGCCACCAATGTAGTAACTGGCCTTTCTCCACCTGCTCCCAGTCCCGTGCCATCTCCACACTTATTTCAAGGGACGACGATAACTACATTTAGAAGACTTTATTGACACGACGACGAAACACAACTAGACAAGACGAACTCAAGACGAAGACTACTTTTTACACTACAGCAACACGCGCATGCGCATACATGATTGTACACGCGACGTACACAAAATAACGTACTATACGGTAGAAAGTCCGTCTACTACACTGCTCCCCTCTCAAATAATTTTCCGTCCTCGGAAAACCAACAAGAACATGACACAAAAATTAATGTATACACTGCTGCCTCCTCAAAAGGCTGAATCGTTCCTGATTCAAAAAATAATAACAGAATAAAAATAGATCACACTAGCCACGCGAGCATACCACACCAATCACCCAAAAATGTATCGCAGCAAAACACAGCAGCCAGAGACCATCTGCCATTCACGCAGGACCTGATAACACAAAACCCTGTCTGCCCACCAACCAGACCTTCAGCTCACGCGCTGGAACACAATCGTGGGAAATGCATACAACATCACACTCGCGCCACCTCACCAATCACGTAAAAATTCTAAAATGTAAGAGGACAAAATAATAAGAAGAGCAAATAAGAAAATGACCCTCGTCCTCGAGGAGAGCAACTGATAAATAAAGTAAAAAAATTGAGGAGAACAGCAAATACAAAACTCACGCCGTCTACCATGTCGTCCGCCATCTCAAGGAATGCTGCTCAGCGTCGACATCCTCACTTCTGGGCACAGTTTTACGTCGTGTCCGGGACCATCCATCCTTCTTTTTCTTTTCCTTTTCTTCTGGGCACAGTTTTACGTCGTGTCCGGGACCACCAGTGACGACGATTGACAAGAGACGGGCGAGACGAATGATGCAGGACGAAGACGACGGACGAACTTCTTGAAGACTGACGAAACTGTTACGATAGGACGACCGGAGATGACATCGGAAACTGGGAGCGAAGGCCACGCAGGACGAATCCAGAAGTTGATTTTGACAACAGTTTCCATCACCGCTGCCACCAATGTAGTAACTGGCCTTTCTCCACCTGCTCCCAGTCCCGTGCCATCTCCACACTTATTTCAAGGGACGACGATAACTACATTTAGAAGACTTTATTGACACGACGACGAAACACAACTAGACAAGACGAACTCAAGACGAAGACTACTTTTTACACTACAGCAACACGCGCATGCGCATACATGATTGTACACGCGACGTACACAAAATAACGTACTATACGGTAGAAAGTCCGTCTACTACACTTACCTTCCATTATACCGAGTTTTATCGTCTCGAGTGCACGCGTTGATGTCCAAAGTCTAAGTTCAAATTGTCGAAAGATTAGCGACAATATTGCTGACGCGGACCAAGTAGTATGTGTGACTTGTCATTCAATGATTTGTTTTTACGTCCTTTTTTCAGTCACTCCCGTGGTTTTGCACTGTCCACGCTGCACTTCTTGTTACGTTTACGGCAGTGCTACATGTGACATGACAATTCCATATCGTTGCACCATACGAATTAATGGCTGGCTCTCTCTCTATCTGTCTGTCTGTCTGTCTGTCTGTCTGTCTGTCTGTCTGTCTGTCTGTCTGTCTGTCTGTCTGTCTGTCTGTCTGTCTGTCTGTCTGTCTGTCTGTCTGTCTCTCTCTCTCTCTCTCTGTCTCTCTCTCTCTCTCTCTCTCTGTCTCTCTGTCTGTCTCTCTGTCTGTCTCTCTGTCTGTTAGGGGTGAAACGAAGGTGTCAAAGGTTCAAAGAACCTTCGTTTTAATTTGAAACAAACCTTCGTTTTCAATTCAAAAGAAGGTCAACACACGATTTCTGCACACACAAGCACATACATGCACTGATCTTCCTTGTATACAGGAGGAACTGTACTGTAGTTTGTACAGTCGACTAGTTTTGTGTTCACTTGGCTCCCGGTAGGTGCCACTGCAAGTCCATAGTAGGCCACGGACTGCGCTTGAGCGTGGCCATTCGCGACCTAGGTGTGCAGAAGTAGTCCTGGGCAGTTTAGGGTGCAAACTGCGCACTGCAAAAGCTATGGGCGTGTGACTGCACATCAAATATGTGCACAGTCATGTACTTTGTAGGGCACATGCACAAAGCGTGCTTCAAGAGGAACTGTGAACTGGTAAAAGAATCATTCGACACCTTCGTTCGTTTCCATGAAGAAGGTTCGTTTGGCAAATTGAGACCTTCGTTTCACCCCTACAGTGTCTGTCTCTCTATGCCTCTCTCTCTCTCTCTTTCTCTGTCTGTGTGTGTGTGTGTGTGTGTCTCTCTCTCTCTCTCTCTCTCTCTCTCTCTTTTTCTCTCTGTTACATATTGGATATCCCGAACAGTTAGCAAACCGTCTCTTCCAGATACATACATATGTAGCTGCTCTCTTCGGACTTTTCTATAATCTGTTAACCCTTTGAGGACTACCCAAAACCACCTGGATTCCTACCATTTTCAGGCCAAAAATCGGTATTTTCAAAAATTGATCTAGTGTCATAAAATTTGGTTCTAAAGTGACGTAGACATCAGTAGGTCAGAATGGTCAATTCAAAATAGGTGTATGTTGCGATTTTCCATCGCCTTGAAGATCAGTATTTTCAAAAATTTCATTCTCTACGATTTCAATTGCGCCTGCAGTATCGCCACGAATTTCGCCAACATCGACCTCGCTGTCATCCTCAGAAACATCAAAGGGATCACATGGTTCGCCCTCACTATCGCTGTTCATGAAGATAACATCGAGGGCCTCAGACAAGGAGACACTTGACAGGTTACGAGGGCACTGTCAACAAATTTTCAAATTCTAAATACTTTCTTGATCGGCGCATTCGAGTTTATACTCAAATGTGGCCGGTTCTTCACGGGAGCGGCGCGAATCGACTGCGACATATCTCACCCACTCCATTGTCAGGCTGCTTCGGTTCGTCATCGCCACCAGTGTGATCGACAACGCCTTGAGTATCAGTATTTTCAAACTTTTCATTATAATTTCAAATGCGTCAGCGGTGCATGTATCGCCACGAATTTAGCCAACATCGACCTCGCTGTCATCCTCAGAAAAGTAAAAAGGATCACACTGTTCATCTCCACTATCGCTGCTCATAATGATAATGCCGAGGGCCTCAGAAAAAAAGACACTTGACAGGTTACGTGCCATCGGCACTCTCAACAATGAAGTCCCCTCACATCAGAACACAGGGGTTTTATAGTATTGAATTATGGAAGTATTTCGACAAGAGTGTAGACAGGAAATGGAAAGGAGAACAGGACAACGACAACTCAAGACTAACAGAACAGAACTGCAGACCCACTGGAGCACGCACTCTTCTATGTGAGTGGCTCTCATTGCCAAGGGGAACGAGCGGGAAATACGAATAGTGAGTATGACATTGTACAGGTTGTAGCATAAATACACCTACAGTTGTGGCAAGTGAAATCCGACACTTGCCATAGGGGACAGCGCCACAAATGGACACCAATGATGTGATGCACTGCACCTAATTTGTACTATAGAGCCGTATGCATCCCAAGCAGATCGAAAGGTCACAGCGTAGATACACACAGTTTACAAATATGGTACACATAAGGAGTATTGGTATCCAATCTCCATTCATTTTTGCCAGCACCTTTTGAACCTTGACTGTGATGAGTACGAGTTTTGTCATCAGACAGATAAAGTTGTATGTAACACATGTACTGTACGTTTGCAGGGCTGCAGGGGCTGCAGACTGCATGGTGCAGTCTCTTATGCCAAGTGTCGGATTTCACTTGCCACAACTGTATTACAAAAGTAACAAGTTAATTTCAAATTCCAAATAATTTCTCGATCGGCGCATTATCTGAGTACACTCAAGTGTGGCCGGTTCTCCACGGGACCGATGCAGATCGGCTGCGACATGTCTCACCTTGACGAAGAATCAGATCGTACTGGTCTGAGCAACATATGAGCGACTTCAAGCACCTAAAAATATATTGAAATTTTCTCAAAAACGGATAAACTCGTCTTTAGGAATCCAGCTATACCTTAAAAAACGGATAGTTTTGTCCTTCGTCCTCAGAGGGTTAAGCAGCTCCTTGCCCCCCCCCCCCCCTCCCCCTCCCCTCCACACCCACACACCCTTGTTTCTTGTTCATATCTAGCTTACCAATCCATCCAAAAGAAATTAAAACAGTAGTCATTGCCGCTTACAGTGGAAGTGTGTGTTGTGAGCAGGAAGTGGCTTCATTCACAGCACTCTATTAGCAATTGCAGCAGATCTATTGCACACTCACCTTCACATACAGTACCATTTCCACTGTACCCAGTGTTACAGGCGCAGGTAAAACTTCCAGCAGTGTTGGTACAAGTAGCATCGCTGTCACAGTTATGACCACCATCAGCATTACACTCATCCATGTCTGAACAAGGAAATGCAAACACTCACCTGTTTTGGAAAAATGACAAAGCTATGCAACAGCCACCTGCAGAAATATGTTCTCCAGCGAAGGCACAGTGGAACCGCTGGTGCCTCAAGCGTTTGCTTTATAAGAACAGCATATTTGACT
>NW_027045054.1:0-6000 GCF_964019385.1 Sycon ciliatum | reverse complement strand
AAAACTAACACGAGAAGCACTGGCATCCTAGCAATAGCACTACAGAAGGCATGGTTACAAAGCGAGCAGTGTTGGAGCATGGGTGGAGTGGAGAGAGGGTGCAAATGAGAAAGTTACATGTATGTGAGTGGGTATGTGGGTGTTGGTATGTCGAGTAAAGAGGGTGAGTGCTGTAATAAATTATTTCTGCCTGCATAAATCTAGGTTGTGAGTATGAATAAACAAACCGTTTTACTTGACGTAGATTCCTTTTTTTGATGGAGGAGAACCGGCCTCCGTACGACATACCTGCTTCACGTATCCGCCGGGATTTCCTGCCAGGTCAAAGACCAGCTTGCTGAGACGATGTCGTTTAGCATGATCAGCAGCGTCATAGAGCTTCTGCAATGCTTCGGGATCGGAGAAGCTTTCCATCTTGAACACAACCGTGTCATCTACCTGGAAGACGTGAATGTTGCCAGAAGTGCTCGAAAACAGGTCATTGTGCGTTCCTGAAAGCAGGCAAATAGGGACATAGAGACATTATAGTATAATACCAGCAGCATTTGGCTTTTTATATTAAAAAAAACCTTTTACCTAGGTAACCAAGTTCCGTTGATGACACAAGCAAGACATCATGGTTGGTGAGGATGAGCAGTGTCCAGGGTCCTCTCATTCTGCAATCACATTTCAAACCCTATGTCAGTCAGTTCACTGCGACCTACCTTCATGATCAGCTCTCGCCGTTCCCATATACGGGTCATCATTCTTGGGAGTCTGGCCACCCGACGGTGTCGCCCGTGAGTGACGTGCCGTAGCTTGGTCCCTGAGCCTGTGCATGACATCTTGGACTATGTCTGATACGGAGCGCCGCCTGCGGTCAGTTTGCCCGGACGGCTCACCCTCTCCTTTCAAAATGTGCTCTTAACGCATGCTCCGTACGCGGAGGCATACACGACCCACACACAGACACAGCAGTAGTTGGTTGGCACCACAGGGTAACTGGGCGAAGGAGCTGGCAGTGTGTAACCATGGAGGCGGCCGACCCGACAGAGGCGGGGACCGAGATGAGACCGAAATGGCGGCTGACCTGCCAAGGGCAGTAACCGAATAGAGTGATTCGGAGTGAGACCGAAATGGCGGCTGACCTGCCAAGGGCAGTAACCGAATAGAGTGATTCGGGAGAGTAGAGAGAATGCTGCCAGCTACTGAGAGTTCAGTGCCCAAGCTAGTTACCCTGGTGGGCCAACCAAATAAGTCAGTGCTCAGAAATAACGCGAGCATTGAACGAGGAGTATAGCAGGAGCTTCTAGCAGTCAAGAAATCTAGGTACCGATAGCGGTACTGAGAGTTGGTATGTATACCGGAGGAGACATTCGTCAAGGTGCAGCGCTACTGGTCAGTCACTCACTGTGGCTAGCTTCTCTGGTACTAGCCGCACCTCGGATGGCTCAACACGGATATAGCGCAGCACGGTGTCGCTGCGCCATCGCCCCATATGGCGGATCACGTGCTCTGGTACGCCTGCGATAGCTGCAGACGTGGCTGCTCCGATCCAGAATGAGTGGCTGGCATAGCTGGACGGATCTGTAATCCCACAAAGCGGTAGGAGGGTCCGCACCTCCCTCGTGACGTCCGCTCGTGTCAGAGGCTGGCCATTGTGGTAGACGAGCAGCTGATCTCTAGGAGATTGGGACTCTGCCGACACTGCCGTCAGGTACCGCACCATCGCCGTAACAGGGCAGCTGATGACATCGGTACAGCCGCCCACGTGGACTACCGTGCCCCTACCGTCCGGGTCCGTCTTTGATTGCAGCAGCGTGATGGTGATACGAAATGATTGTTGGTCCAGGGCCACGTTGCCAAACGTCAACGAGGTGAGCTCACACCACAGCGCAGGAAGCCATAAAAGGCCAGGGTGAAGGCGCACTGCAGCATTGTCTGGTCAACTGAGTGCCGCATGGAGGAAACTTGGAGGCGTTGGCAGAGTTGCCGGAGGATGGGTGTTGTGATAGGCAAACGAGGGCGGCCAGGTCCCGACGAACGGGCTATGCCTCTTAACACTCGTGACAGCAGGGACGTCGGCTGATTCGGGTACTCGAGGCCCATTTCGACGTGTAAGTTCCAGATGGCTGACATATATGTGCGAACCGAGGCCGGCCGCAGTGTGCGCATGAGGAGGGCTGCGTAGTAGCACAGTGGAACGTCGCTTCCCGGCAGGGCCACAACGCCATGCTGCTGACAGAAATCCAGGTACCGCCGCTCTGAAGCTGAGTATGTCCTCCTGGATGACGGTGCTATTGCCAGAGAGAACCTTGTGCTTTGGAAGGTTGCTTGTTGCACGGTCAAGGTCGTACAGGCGCCTCAGGAAGGTACGACCGACAGGAATAGCCCGGGCCGCGAACGAGAGATTGCCCAACACGGAGGCGAGTTCGCGCCGGGACGCCATGCCTGATTGAAGGAGGACGTTGACTTTGCCGAGATACGCCCCATGTTTGGCGGACGGTAACCGGATCTCAAACGTCAGCGAATCCAGCTCCAGGCCGAGGAAGGTGAGACATGTGGATGGGCCTTCGACCTTCTCAGAGGCCACCGGTATCTGCAAATAGCGGAGCATGTCTAAGATATGTGAGCGATGATGTTCCGCAACGGGCAGGTGGGGCGGACTAACGTTCAGAAAGTCGTCCAGGTAGGGGAGTAATTGGCTTAGGTGGCATGCATCCTCGAGAATAAACTGGACTGCTGTGGCGAATTTATCGAATATGTATGGTGCAGAACGCAATCCAAATGGTAGCACTTTGTCATGATAGAATTGTCCCTGCCAGAAGATGCCCAGAAAAGGCCAGTCACAGGGGGCAACAGGACAGAGACGGAATGCATTCCTGTCGACCTTCGTCAAAAGAGCGCCACACCCTGCCTGCATGATCAGAGAGATAGCTGTATCGACAGTTTCGTACTGCAGGCTGAATTCATCCCGAGATATACCGTCATTCACACTCGAGCCGGCAGGGGGCGAGAGGTCGTGGATGATATGCAGTTTGCCATCAGACTTCGGGATAGCACCCAAACCAGAAATATGCATGTGAGGGAATGGCGGAGATGCAAATGGGCCCGCAGTTTCTCCGCGGTCACAACAGTTAAGCAGATGAGTAGTAACCTCAGCAGGGCAAGCACAAGCCGAAGAGTGATTAGGAGACATAACAGAAGATGCAATGGGGCGAAAGCTGCCAATACGAAAGCCATACTGCATGCCTTGTGAACCATAAGAGCGAAATACTGCATTTGGATGAGGAGAGGGAAGATTGATAAAGCGCTGAACATGAACAGGCGTGCTAGTGGGCACCTGTAAAGCAGCGTCACCACTGGGGTGAGAGTTATTTCTTGGTCGAGTCACCAGACTTGGAGCATTGGCGTGCGGGGTGACGGCCGCGGCACTGGATGCAGACGTGTGCTCTGGAGCAGGGGGAGAGCAAGCAGCTGCCGAAGTTGAAATTACGACAGATGGCTTTGCCGTCAAAGCCAGGCTGGTGCGAGAACTGGCTCCCCGTAGGCGCTGTTGGGGCTGGGAGCCCCCCACGAAAGGGGCAGCTGCTGGGCTGACTTGGATGGACCATGGAGCAACGCTGGCACGGAGGCCGCCCACGGCCCGTGAGACAAGACTGCCACAGGTTCGGGTCAATGACGGACCAGGAATAGCGGTGAGGGAGGGACGCCGTGGCCATACGGAATTTGCGGTCGTAGGACAGCCAGGCATCATTGTGGAACCGGATGTTGGCATCGACAATGATGGCCTGATACGCCCAGAGATCACCTGCCAGCTGTGGTGAGGCGTCGGCCAGCACCCTCGAGTATGTGGTGAACGCTTCCACCCATGTGGCAAGATCATAGATGTGTCGTTTGGCGGGTTGCCGGTGGGAAGATTTGGGGACGAGCTGCACAGATCGGCCCGCGCCCACGTCGAGTTGCATCACATCATGATCCCCCTCGAAGCCCAGGGATTCAGGCAGCAAATCGCTTAATTCTGTGAACTCACCTCGCACAATCCGGTCTCGAAGGCGAGGCGGCACCACGGGGAGGTCTCCAGATGACGGCCACTGTTGTGTCGGGTGGCTGGCAGCCGGTACTGATACTGGTAAAACCGGCGCTGCAGTGGCGATTGATCCGGCAGCACAAAGCGAGGCCCCGCTGACCGTCGGAACATGAGCGAGTCCCGAGTTTACGCCAGTTCCTGGGCCGGCGAGTTGGGCTGCGCCAGCCTGCTCCAGCAGGGTAACCTTGTCGGCCAGAGGCTGAATAGCAACAGCCACGGCGGCGGAGATCTGGCTCGCCAGCGTGGGCTGGGGTGGGTGGCCGGCCGGCATTGACTGAGACGGAGGCACTTGGCCAGGTAGAGCCGAAGCACGAGGAGCACGAGGCGGCGCGAGGTTCTGGGCCGGGGCTCTGGCCTGGGTGGTTCCAGGAGCAGGGGAGGATGTTGCTCTAGCGTAGGGGCTAGAAGATGACCTGGCGGACCTGCGCGACATCTCTTGCCTCAGCGTGGGAAAATTTGAGAAAATTTGAGTAAACCCGGCACTCCGCGGATACAGCACTCAGAATTCCAGCCCGCCCAGGGACTGGACACCACAACTAGGCAACAAGAGACCGAAACGACGATGTCACCTTGTACAAGGAAGTCTGAACAGAACTGAAGAACTCCGGAGTTTGAAAACACGGAGCAAGAGTCATGCGAGCCAATGCAACTAACCCAGGCAAATAGGGACATAGAGACATTATAGTATAATACCAGCAGCATTTGGCTTTTTATATTAAAAAAAACCTTTTACCTAGGTAACCAAGTTCCGTTGATGACACAAGCAAGACATCATGGTTGGTGAGGATGAGCAGTGTCCAGGGTCCTCTCATTCTGCAATCACATTTCAAACCCTATGTCAGTCAGTTCACTGCGACCTACCTTCATGATCAGCTCTCGCCGTTCCCATATACGGGTCATCATTCTTGGGAGTCTGGCCACCCGACGGTGTCGCCCGTGAGTGACGTGCCGTAGCTTGGTCCCTGAGCCTGTGCATGACATCTTGGACTATGTCTGATACGGAGCGCCGCCTGCGGTCAGTTTGCCCGGACGGCTCACCCTCTCCTTTCAAAATGTGCTCATAGACCGGGTAGTAGCCTGTGTAATCAATGCGATGGTCAAACTGCTGTCGCAAGTTAGGGACGCGGTACAGTGGGTCCCTGGCGGCCGGATCCGTCATGGGATATGTGACCAGGTAGTGGATAACAACCGACGTCCCATCCGACATGGTCAGCGTGATCGTGTCACTGGCTGGAAGCGGATGACGGGACATGTCTAAAAAATGCAACCCACAGGATTGCATGCAAGCAACAGAACACGGGATTGCAGCCGGGTCAACAATTACATACAGGAATGCAGGCGGAACAAAAATGTAGTCGGCCACAGGGCCATAATCCAAACGCATGCCTGCATAGTCTTGAACATTTCTAGACTGCAGTACTTGCACTCTAAATAACTGCTTATCAGTATCTCCATGACTGAGTACTGTGTATTTTTGGTTTTGACATCTAACACAGCACACTGTGCGGGCATATGCATGGACACAGAGAAGAACGGGGGGAGAGAGAACATATGTTGGTGCTAGGGTACCCCTCTCAACCATTGACATAGTGCTCAGACTATGAAATACTATCTCCTTCAAACTCAACATAAAATACCAGCCAGAGAACATTCAGGTATTAGAGAGGTTAAGATGCACGTTATAATATCCGACGTGACGCGCAATTTCACATCAAATTTGGCGTAAAACTCCAAATTTCGACGGTTGCTGCAGGTCACTCGCGTTGTTTTCGACGCGCGAGCCAAATAACGCGGGCTGAACTTTCGAGTCACGCCAGAAATAACGTCTTAACCTCTAGTAATGGTTCAGCCCCCCCCCCCCCCCCCATTAAATTGTTTTAAAGTCTGGAGGAGATAGCTTACCCAGGCTGCGAGTGGCCATGAAGGAGTTG
>NW_027045053.1:0-12000 GCF_964019385.1 Sycon ciliatum | reverse complement strand
TGTGAAGAGGTGTGCTCTGCGTTTCAGTGAGTCTACAATCACACCAGACAAACCTAAAATTTATAATATTAAATTTTATAATGCAAGAAGATACTGAACACATTCACGCTCAGGCTTGTAGGTAAGTATAGGATATTGACCAAGACGAGGTCTATATGGGAAATATAGGCCGAGTAAAAGACCGAGGTCCGCCGAGGTCTTTTACGAGGCCTATATTTCCCATATAGACCGAAGTCGAGGTCAATATCCTATTTATCACGATTCCTTTGCCATAACCCCAAAATTTGAACCTTTAGGAGCTATTTTAACATTTTTAGTATAGCATTTGTACTATAGTGTACATAGGATGTTGCCTATTTTGGGTACAAGATTGTAAGAACAACAGAGTTCAGCATCTGCAGCACAGTGGCTGGGTGGTATAAGGGGTTGCTTGAGATTCATACTGTTGTGAGTTCAAATCCTGCTTGTTCTCTTCCGTTGTCTTCTTTCTTTCAATTTTTCTTTTTGAAGTGGAGAGAAAAATTCTAAGTCCCTCCAAAGTCGAAAGATTACAATGCCTAAGTGGTCGATACAAGCGGTCGATATAAGCGGTCGATATTGCGGCGATATGGGTAATATAGGACCAGTCAAGGATCACGAGAATTAGTGGAGGTCGATATAGAAGAGTGATAACATCAATTATCGCCTTCTTAGTATTTGACCCCACTAATTTCCCTGATACCTAAGCGGTCAAATATATCGCGTATTTGACTGCTTAGTCAAATACACGATATATTTGACTACTTATATTTGACTCCTTAGAACTTCTTGGACTTAGAAATTTTCTCTCCAACTTTAGGGTTCACGGATTGGCATGCTAGCGTCGCCAGCTACATCATGCACGTGACAGGCGCGTGCATATACTGTCCCACACAATCGGTCAGTGCTCAAATCGCATTTTCCCATCAATATCACTCACTTTCAACTCTACGGGATTCATTACGGTTGGCTCAAACTGCCTGAATTTTTGAATCCACACGCACGAAAGACGTTCCAAGACTTCCACCGTTCGTATTTTTTCAAACGAGTTCCGGGTTTTCCAGTAACTTTGGCCAAAGTTCGGCTAAAAAAACAGGGGGAACCGTTGCGTTTCCGTAAAATACTGAACGGTAGAAGGATAGCCAAGGTCGAGAGCAAAACAACAAGCCATTATTTGTCAAAATCGAACAAGAAACGGCTCAGCGCATCTATTTTCCGTGCACGCGCGCGCGTACTTTGGCCGACAAGGTGTGGAGAATTTCTGAAGAAGAAGAATAACAAGAGCAGCAGCGCTCGGAACAGCCGTGCTGGATACTTCCAATCCCGACGATGGAGCGTGTTGGCTGTCGTGAGCTGCTGAAACGACCATGACATTTCTTTTTCTTTGTATACCCTACATATCTTGACGTGCCCTAGCTCAGTTTCGGCCTCTTTACAGGAAGAATATTTTCTTCCATGGCATCAGCGGCCAAACAGCAAGAAGAGCAACAGATCGAGATTTGCAGGGCAAACAAAGGATGCGTGCAGCTACATCTAGTCAGGTTCGATGCAGCTGCGCTTTGCCAGAACCTCAGCAGATAAGAAAAGACGACAGAGTGTCTCAGATGGAACTGGATCTTTCGCCAAGACCGCCACCGCCGCCATCATCAAGTCCAGGTCAGTCAGAAAAATGCAAAGCCCGAGTGAAGTGAAGCCACTGAAGCCAAGGAAAAATTCAAAAAGTACGCTCTCCGGCTAGACTTCGAGTCGATATTTTTTTACTTCGATAGGCGCTGTCGCGGCCTGTAGCGCGCGTCCATAATCCAAAATGGAGGCGCACGTGACGGGTGCTTTTAGTGGCAAGCCGTGAACCCTAAACTTAGAAAAAGAAATTTTTGAAGAAAGCAGAAATACACAAGATGGGATTTGAACCCACAACCTTGTGAATCTCAGTCACTCTTCCTTACCACCCAGCCACTGTGCTACCGATGCTGAACCTAGTTTAAACAATGATCTTGACCTTCAATGCAGTACAATGCGGTATAGGCTATAGTATAATACTAGAATTACAAGGATATGTCATATGAAGAGAAACTATTGCGTGGAGAACACGATAAATAGATTATAGACCTCATAGTTGGTCTATACAGGATATATAGACCTCGTAAAAGACCTCGGGGGACCTCGGTCTTTTACTCGGTCTATATATCCTGTATAGACCTCCTAACCGGTCTATAATCTATACGTATACATGTATATGGAGTTATACATGTACTCTTGGTAACATTGAACATCGTTAGCTCAGTTCAGTTTGCTGTCTGTTGTTATCACCAGGAACGGTAGTACTGTACTACTGTTGTGCTGTACTACTCCCTGGTGCAGTGCCTAGTGGTGGTGATAACAATGCGTATCACACTGCATGATGATCACACCTCTTCACGTGTACACCACTAAGTCTAATTTAGTGCATATTAAACCGTATTGTTTGTTATGTTTCTATGTGCGTGATAATCATCACTTGACTACTTTTTCTGTGTTTGTTCTCTGCTATTAAATCTGATTTGAACACATCATTCTTTTTTGCCCTTTAGAATTTGATCAATTGTGCTTGGCATGCTCACAGAGCACCGCACATAGCACATAGCCCAAGGCCAGCAGTTGTGCCTTTCTGACTGGAGTTTGGTACCGGCGTAACAATGTGCTGATGTCGGCAGTGTGATTCCAGGTACAGTCTGGCCTGGACCGGCTACATAATTCATGTAGTGCAATGCAGTGAACGGTGGTTGCTTGGCAATGCTTACCAAGGTTGTGCACGTTCTCGTGTTCTGCAAGCAATTTGCTTTCCCAGCACCAACACATGACATACTGGCCAGATGCTGTCCCCAGAATAACGCGGACAAAATCCTAAAATGATGCGCATAATTATGCGGGCGAAAACAGGCCACTATGCGGCAAATATGCAGTATAATGCGGTCATTGTGAACGAGCTGTCCGTCATTGGTGCACATTTAGGATACACTGAGTTTCATACAAGTATACAACTGTGTCGTACAAACTCATGGGCAGCTAGCGCAGGTACGACGTTGTAGTTTTCTTGTACATTCCCATGGGTAACGCGGGTTTTATGCAAATTTTGTCGATAACGCAGATGACGGCCAATAACACGGAAAATTGCGCGTCCGTGGAATCGCGGTATCCTGTGCGGACAGCAGATAACGTTAGCCGCACACTGCCCTATTCAGCTCTATCCGAGAGCACAAGTCATGTACGCCGGTAACTCACTTGACTGAATCCACAAAATCTGTATCAATCGTTCAGACACATGCACAGCTCATAGGGAAGCACTGATGACATCTTTCTGTGTAACCGTCAGGATTGGATGGGTATACTATACGGTAGCGCAGACGAAGCTTGCATGTGGCAATGCTGTAGTCATGAGCATCTACTTGTTGATGCCGGAGGTCTGCTGGAGTAGGTTTTATGTACGTATAAATGCAGAGGTGTGCTCAAGTGACTACATGCATTGCATTGTACTGATTTCAATTCAGGTTGGGTCAAGGAACATGGATAAGCAATGGGCCTCGTTTGGACATTCAACGGCCAATTTGATAACAGTTCAGTTCTACTCCAATATGAAATCTCAGGGAGAGGTGCACCATTGAAAGAGAAGTTATCCACCCTGGGCTTGTTTCGTATTCAACTCCGGCGTTCATGTTGGGGCTTTGCCTTTCCAGAAGACAGCGTTGAGAGAGAATGCATCTATGCTGGCTGATAGAGTGCGGCTTTCGATGAGTGCAAATGCCTTTGCACCAGAGTTGTATCTGCCGAGAAAACACATAGCATACACGCTAGTTAGCGGAAGCGAGACAGAAATTATCGCGAAGAGAGATACGAGTAGTTTGCATGGAGACACAAGTGAAACGCTGTGATACTGCAGCATAAACCCCGGACACCCCGGACACCTCAATAAACGACTTCTGCTTGCTACTTCAAGTACATTACCAAATGCGGCATGGTATCAACCCCAACCAATGACGTAGAGGCCAGGCACATGCGTGACTACTTCTGCTACTATTGCATTTCTCGGCGCGATGAATATTGTATGCGTTGCATGAAGGAGCGATCGCCATGGAGACTGTGGGCCGGGCAGTGGGAGATCAACTACCGTATTTCCTCGTAAGTAAGTTCTCCCCAATGACTTAGTACCCCCTATAAAAAATACACTTTCCACTGCTGAGGTTATCACCCCGAAAGACAGTTCCCCCCAAAGATTGTAAGTTCGTACCCGTCCTACATGTACAGACACCGTACAGTACATACATCATATGCACGGACACTAGAGTTGCGCAGGCTTCCCACTGCGTGTTATTAAAAAAAGTACTCCCCGAAAGATAGTACCACCCCCGAAAGTTAGTACTCATGTGGCTGCTAAGTTCGAAAGTTAGTACGTACTAACTTACGGGGAAATACGGTAGTGTACTAGTACTTACTTGTACAGCTTGTCGATCATGTTGACTTGGACTTCAAGTGGCCCTCGTCCCACTAATTTGCGGATCTAAAATGTACACATTTGACCAAAGGATAGAGAAACAACACTATAACTGATACTTGTACATGCATATCAATTGGTGTTGTCAAGGAAGATGAATATTACATATCCCAGTAAAATATCACTTTCTTCCCGTCCACCAGGCAAGACTCTCAGTGTCAAGAATGCTCATCCGCACTATCGAAGCAGAGTGCGTAGAATTCAGACCGATCAGCTTCTGCAGCCTCAACAGTTCACAGACCTAGAGCTTGTCACCCATGCACTGCAGACTGCACACTCACCTTCCAACCTTGGTCCACCTCATATAGCGCACGGAACTGGCAGCCGGGCACTTCTCTCACCAGAACAAGGAAGTGCTTACACAGGCTGTATTCTAGAGTCTGGGGTACAAAACCAGCAAACACCGACATGAATGCTACTGCCAACACTCATTCATGGTTCACCAAATGCGTGCAGCCTTACCATGCCAAACACGGTATGCCAGTGCTGTAGAGTACATGTTCTGATGGCAAGCAAGGCGTGCCATATACCGTATTTTCTGGGGTGTTTGCCGCATTTTAAACAGCACAAAACAACTCAACAATAGCCCCGGTGGCCTAGACTCCGAACACAGGATGTGAATCGACCAGCACTGCAGTACTGCATGCATAAAATGCATCATGTATGATGTCATTCAGCTATTTCGCGTGTACTGCAATCCATCATTGTACTACTCAAGTAGTGCGAGAGTTCTACATGGTGTCAGCTCTGAGCCGGTGAAGGACAAACTAGGCAACTTTCGTAGCTTCTCAACTCTTTTTTTATCATTGGTAACGTCCAGTACCTGTATGTACCAACACCCCATTAAAAAGTCAAAGTCTGACATGTGGGATACACCGAATATCAACAAAAATTCGAATTTCGGACCCGAAAGGGGGGGGGGGGAGCTAAGTTAGACCCCGGTGCGGTTAACATACCCCGGAAAATATGGTACATGTAGCTGAATCCTGCCCGGGATTCAGCCCAAGGATCATAGACCCCGAGGGATGCATTCAAGGGCAAGATCCGAGCCATCATGACCGACAAAGGATATCCTTGGTAGGATTTCTTGCTTGCCTCAATGTCCTTGGTCAAAAGGTCGACCTGCATGTCTACTTCCTAAGCTCAAAATGTCCAAAATGACAGCAACTCAAAAAAAAAGTCTGACGTGATGAGCTTATTACGCCTGGCCATTTGATTATAGTCAAGAAAACTGCCACGTGCAAGAGGAAACTACAGACCTATTGCGAATCAGATAATCCCAAGCATGCATAACAAGCAAATACTACAGCCACGAATGCTTACCTCAAGTACTTCTGTACAGCGCTTCTGGTTCGTCAAGCCAGCCAGACACACATGCTTTATGGAATTGCGAATCAGCTGTCGGTTGGATTTGTTTGACGGATCCGTGTACGCTACCACACCTGATTCATCAACAGAAAAGTGGCAGGCAACTTTGCACTCTTTCTCACAGGGCGGACAGATATGAAAAATCAATGTGTAATGTTTCCCAGATCCATGACAACCAACAATATAGCTTTGTACTTCGAAGAATCATTTAAAGCTTCCGCCGCCAATGCACACTGGTTGTTTGGCTACTAGTACTGAGCATACCGGTAACTGCACCGACTGACACTGTCTATCTTTATTTTTGCATCAAAGTACAATAACTGTCATGTAAGTACTTTCTACGCACTCATACCGGTATCAATGTCAGTTTTGTACTTTCTACGCACTCATACCGGTATCAATGTCAGTTTTGTCTTTCATCAAAACAGTTGCTTTTGTCACGTTCTTTTTGTCCTCAGTGCTGGTTAAAATAGGTGTGCTGGATTCATTTTTGTCCCCATGACTACCAATCCATCCCATTCAGGAAGGCACCACACAACCAGTAGCAACACTTCAGCTATGCGAGGTGTGCTCAGCGCATACGTACCTGAAAAGAGAGGAACGTTGGATCCACCTGCTGTGCGCTGCTTGGGTGCAACAAACTTGCCACTGGCATCGCCGACCTTGCTGCCGGTATTCCGCACCGTGCCAGTACCACCTTTCAGGGGGCGACTTCTCTGGTCACCAGTACCGGCATACCGGCGACCTCGTGACCCCACGCTTGTTGCAGAGAAGAACGGCCTCCCATTCGCATGCTGCTGCTGCGGTGTTTGATACGAGGAGCTCCTGAAAGCACATTGAGTCAACGGTGTGTTTAATCGAAGCTGACCACCTCCACAAAGCAGCTGGGTGTAATTTCCTGCATGACATGACCGGCGGAAGCAGTTTTGAATGGTCTGGCCATGCCCTAGCCTTTCACACAGTTTGTGTATGATATGGTGCTCACACATGACCTAACCAGCAGTAAACACACGTTGGCGGTCAACAAGTTGGTCTGGCCATGGCCCGACCAACCAGACCGGTTCCACCGGGCCTGCATGAATGTGACAGCGGGTTCGTGCTAGCGTCAGTCCTACAGCCGGTCTTCTCCTACTAATTCACTGACCAAGACCATCAGCCATGACATCTGATGCCACCAAGTGAGCATGCCGAGTACGAGGAGTGCTTTCTATATGGAAGGTATTGGATTGCATTCTGGAATAGAAATGTATGCGACCAGTGATGCAGTCCATCTCAGGAAATGGTCTCTTCTACCCAGGGACTAAACCAAAGCCGCCTTTTTTTGTTTTGTTTAATTAAGGAAAAAGTGGATATTACTCTGGATCTGACCATGCGAGTTCTAAACATGTGCACATTCAGCGGCAAAAACTTCCAACTTACCTCTCTTCGTAGGCTGACCTACTGCTGGATATGGGCTGCCCTGTTGATCCCGTCATGGTCTGGAAATCGTTCATGTCCTGCAATGCCGGCTGCTGGCTGGTCTCCGCACCATGTTTTCCGAAGTACTCACTGACACGCTCCATTTGCTCCTGCAAAGCGTGCAATGATAACAGTAAAGCCAATAATGCTAGTAGCAACAATTGCTATAGTCACAAGTATCAAAGCACTCTACAGAAAAGACAAATTATCAGTATAGGTCGAACAAGTGTCTGGAAATGGAGGTGCACTTCCTACTTGTTCAGGTTAGGTTCAGCCAGCCCTGCACAGGGGTTTGGACGACAAGTACAGAGCTCATATTCTCACCCCATGCATGCATCTACACACACATATGCAGATGCATAATCATTCACAAGCCGCCTACATGTTCTCTGTACCACCAATACGCGGCCAGACACTTTCTTACTGGATAGTTCACAATACGGCCGTGGGTCAGCTTAGTGGCCGGAAAAGGTCAAGAGCACACAGCACACGTAGATCAGGGAATGGCAGGGATGCAAACCCGCTATACATGTACCAGCAGACTTACTGTACAGTCCTTCACGCGCGTGCCACTCATGTTGAATCCATGGTGCTGACGCTTTGGCAGCCACATCACCGGTGGATCTGCTGCCCTGGCCGCTTCACGCGCTGCTGCTGCCGTTGCCAAAGTTGACCCCGTGGCTATTTTGTTCAAACGACTGCTGCTGTCGGCAGTGCTTGGATCTGTATGCATAGCACTGCTCAGCTGCTGTACTCGTGTAGGATTCCTAGACGCACTGGCCTGTCGTAGAGAAGCCGAGCTTGAGGTGGTGGCTGGCTCATGAGCACCAAATCCGTTTGTTTGAGAGTACATGTAGGAATGATCTCTGACAGGACGCTGGCCATGATAGCTAGCCTCGGAGCCACGGTACCTGTAGTCCGTTGTGTGGTAATGTGGAGCGTCATCGCCGAGCTCCTGCAGGACAACATGCATGCTCAGCGTGTTGCCGCTGGCGTTGTCCGTCTCGGTGATCGTCTTCCGCATTTGAGTGTCGGTGTGCGGCTCATAGTGGACGGTCCTCACGATACTCCCATTCTTCACAATGGTTTTGCCGGCCGGCTCATCAAACGATCGGGTTTGGACATCCTGCTGTTGCTGTTTTTCCTGCTCGACTGCGGTGGGATCCAGTGCAGCTTGAGCTTGGGCTTGCTTTCGCTGGTAAGCTTCATGTCGCTCAAGCGTAGTTGCATTCAGAGAGGTTGGTGCTGGTGCTTGCTCTAAGAGCTCAGGCTGCTGTTGCTTAGCAGTATCCTGATCACTGACTTCACCTGCCACAGGCCCAGAGCTGAGTTCCGACTCATTGTCGACTCCAACGTCAACAGGCGGAGCACGAAGATGGGCCGGTTTTGCTGCTCGAGGCCGAGGCTCCAGTGGTGGCAATGCCCTGGGCTTTCCGCTGCTGGCTGGCGGGGCCCTGCCGTTGTTCCACTCGAGGTGAAGCTGATCGCACACTTTGCTTTTCAGTTTGGCATACTCCTGCTGTTCAGCCAAATCTCGGGCGTGCAAGCGTTGTCGCACTTCCTGCATTTCCTGGTGCGTTTGGGATAGTTCCGGCGCTGGGTCTCTACTCACGACCGGCTCATGCTCCCAAAGAGGCAATGCAGCGTGCTGCATGTGTGATGGCTGGCGATGTTCAACGTCTGTGCGCTGCCTCTGTGATCTATACGGAGTGCATGTAGACAACACAGACAGTCGCAAAATGTACGTGTTTTCATGCCAGTGTGCATTGCAACGAGAGCTTAGACCGGCCTCCATTCCAGAACTACGCGGTTAGAACCCATGCATGGGAAAAGATTTGACAACTATCTAGCATAACATGTTCTATGGGAGTCAGATCAACATGACTATCTGCACATGCTTGTGACAGATAATGGAGAGAGAGGGGGTCATTATTGTATCCTTGGAGTACTTATTTCACTGGCTGATCTCCACTTTGCAATCATCAGGTTCCAGCTGATCAGGCGATCAATCCCCGAGTATGTATGGTTTAGGGCGTTCTAACTCGCTAATCCAAGCACACACACACACACACACACACACACACACACCTTCAATGGTCACAGCATCTTACCGGTGGCGCGAAGAAGAGCCGGGAATGCGATGTGACAGCGTGTCATCTGTAAGCGTGCTCACTTCACTCTCCACATCTGGTTAAAACAAGCACGCACAGTTCAAAGTAGAGCGTATGACTCACCCATACTTTTACAGGCTGGCTGCCGCTAATGAGAAGCTCTGCAAGCTTCACCCACAGCTGCACGTTGCCAAGAGTCCATAAGCGAGTGTATGCAACTGTGATCTCTTTTCTATCGGCCGGATGCGCAGTGCGCAGCCTTCAGCATATCATCATGGAGCTACCATCTACGCACTGCGGAAAATCACACACCACACAATCGATGTGGTTTGAAAGAAAATTCCGTAAGGAACCGAAGTTTATGCACCCGCCACTTGAATATCAGGTACATTCTCGAACGAGTCGAGCAAAAACGGTTTTGTTGGAACGAGAGATCATGGGTGTGAGTACACGAGTGCAGGGTGTGCTGCAGGCAGGTTATGCAACAAAGGCAGTGCGCCGCACACTGACCCACAAGCAAAGCTACATACTCTAAGCCTTGGTTATGGCCCGGGCTATTACTGCTGCGGCTTGACGGGGATGACATCAGAAGTCAGCAAAATACTGCCAGAGTATCGTGTACGGCGGGACCCGCGTGCGTCATGCGAGTGATTCAGTACACAAGCAGCGGGTCTCTGGCCAGGAGAGCACCCAATACACTACAGTACTGGCGGGTGGGTGCACCGTCAGTGTCACTCTGCTGTGAAGGAAATCACCCACACGTTTACGGATCCATGCAAACACTGGATCCAAAAGTCACCGTTGTCATGACCCCCACCTAGGAGTCATGACAACGCACTTTCAAGCCCTATAGGCTATACAATAATGACTCAGCCATCCCGCCAACCCCCATTCTGCTTGCAGGCCTGATTTCCATGAGAATTCCAAATACAAAATAAGTCGGGCCGGAGCAACAACAGGGCCAGGCAAGTTAGGGGAGACATCGTCAGGAGCAAGACAACAAAACCCTACAGTGGCAGTATTACTTGAAAACCGTTATACAGGCATACTACTTGATAGTTGATACCATGAATGGCTCTCACCGTGACAACCCGAAACGTAACCATGCCAATTAACTTACCACTGGACGGAACCTGTGGGATCACATGACCTCCAGGCTTGGACTGTGTGTGGCGAGATTGCAAGCTAGCAGCTGCTTTCCGGCAAGTGGGTGGATGTGCAGTTTCACCTTGACTGGTATCACTGGATTCGACCGGCTGATGTTTTCCCAGTGGAGCGGTCAACTTGGGTCTATGCATGGTGTTGCCATTGCTGGGAAACGAGGCAGCGACATCCTTGCCGGTCATGGGCTCAGCAGCATGCTGACGCACTTTGGCGATTGCCGTCTGTCCCAGCTTCGCGTCGACATAATCCATTCCCTGCCATTCTTGTAAACCTCGCGGTGGTAGCGGCGTGTTGCGCCGAGTGACTCGCTGGCGCGCGTCGTGGCCTTGTTGAGCAGCATTGCCTTGATAGGCGGGTATACTCCTTGCAGGGTGTGCTGCTGCTGGCCTTCCGGGATACCCAGCTTTCCCATCCTCACTGCTATGTTCCAGCAATCGTGTCTTGGGCCGCGGGGGAATTCCCTCATGCTCAGTGGGATGCCGGTCGATGGATTTTCGCCGTGCCTCCCTTGTTGGACCTGACAGCACACTCCTTGCCTTCACCAATTGCTCACGGGCAGACACAGGAGGCTGCTGGTGATCAGTGAGCCGATAGGTACTACCTCCTTGCTGTTGTTCTTCACTGCTATCATTGTCATGGGATGGTGACGAGGGTGATGATGATATCTGTGCCTGATGCTCTGACTCTTGGTCAATCATCGCTGCAAGTTGGCGGTCATCCTTTTCCACTTGCAATCGTTTCTGGACGAGGGATTCGCTTTTGGCTGGCACCCTTTCGGCTGGTACGCCTGGTCTGTCCTCAGCACTTTGCATGTTGATCACCGTCATGTCAGGGATACTTTTGCCAGAAGCAGCTGTCTGAGGCTCTTTCCCACAGAGCGCTATGGTACCCACAGGTGATTCTCGTCCGGGAGTTGGCGTTGTTGAACGGGTGATTTCCCTGCGGCTGGGGTTACGCAATCGCCTAGTTCCCTTCACAGACCGAGTCTGAGCCAGAAGCTGAGCAGTAGCCAGTCTAGCCAGGGCGCCCTCGTATCTTTGTCGTATCGTTTCCTCCAGAGATGTGATCATGAACTTTGTGCTGGGATCAACGGCTTCTTCAGGGCACGTTGACCCTGAGTTCAGCCGTGCTTTGTCCAGCTTACGCCATGGGTCCAGCTTAGCCACGTAGCAGAAGAGAAGCACCAGCAGCAAACGCAGATTGGACGTGTTGTTGAACGAGTAGCACCAGTAGAACGGGAAGCGTCGATCCTTGGGGTTTGGCTCCGGCAGGACGTGGCACATTTCACCCCGGATTTCAAACGCAACCATGGCGTGCAGTGCTTGCCATATGTGCTGGCTGTCATCAGCCGGC
>NW_027045052.1:0-26515 GCF_964019385.1 Sycon ciliatum | reverse complement strand
TCACTAGCACCATTGATTACACAAGAGTTAATCTAGCCAGAAGCAGTCCATGGTTAACAGGTATGTATACTTCAAATGGAAAGTATGTGAACCCTGATGAAAACCAACAAAGGTGGCAGGTACAACATTACACCTTCAAACATCCGAGCCCGTTGGCAATTGACCCAACACTATCAGGCTTAAGTGTACCCACCAACCGAACTAGCTGGCACTAATCCGCTGAGCTTGCCATGACTTGTGATTTGGTAGAAACCGGAAATTTGCTGCCATATGGGCCAGCCACACAGCTTTACTAGGGAACAAGGGTGCTATGTTCATCACTCAGTCACAAACACACACATACACACAAACACACAAGCACACACAAACACACAAACACACACAAACACACAAACACACACAAACACACACACGTACACGCGCATACACACTGTGTCTTGCTCACCTCCTGGCAGAGACCTCCTGTATGTGAATGTTATTGGAATGGGGTGGCACTTGACCACCTTCAGCTTGTCGTCCGTAGCCGATTCTGCTTCAGTGCCATTCTGCTTGCCATTTAGGACATTTCCTATGTTTCCTTGGTCGGTACAGCAGCGGCATTCAATATCGCCTTGCGGTCCATAACTACCGCCCCATCCGGTGCCCTTGCGAGACTGGAAACGAGCAGATGACTCAAGCTTGTAGAACGTCGGCGGATTTTCCACACAGGCGGGCTGCCAGTCCGTTTCCGGGTGCACCTTGAATTTGTACGAGATCGAATCGCCTTCGTTGAGCAGGAAATAGTTCCGTGAGCGCGCCAGCTGGGACATTCCATCTGGCGGCGACAGCAGCTTTGGAGGCGGTGCCAGGAATGGTCCGACGGCAGGAATGGCCTTGATGTGCAGGTGCGCTGGATCTCTGTCTTCCGTCTTCTCGCCGTAGACCCACACGCTGCAGGCCTTGAGCTTGTCCGTGCACGGCAGCATCCTGATCTGCTCCGGGCTCAGCTCTTCTCCGCACGTGTAGATGCCTAGATGCAAGAGACGGAGACACACAATCATGTTCGCAGCAAAAAAGCACATGCATACACATGCACGTGCATGTACGCACACCAAACAGACAAACAGGTTCGCTGCAACAAAGCTTACAAGTACACACATGCATGCACGTACATGTACATACACTATACAGACACACAGGTTCACTTGACAAAGCCTAAAGAGTTCACAGTTTCGTGTTGTGAACGCGTACCCTTTCGGAGGGAAAGTGGCTCTGTTGTCTGTGCATGTTTGGGAGAAGAGCCCATATTGGGCGAAGCTACAACGAACATACAGGAGCAACACAGCTAGCTACTCTACCTGCCTGCGCTATGCAAGAGCGATAAAATTAAATTGTATCGCTCTTGCATTCATGCAAGTAATGCTGGGACGCCAAAAGCCGTGTACGTGTAGTGCTAGTGGTGCACGCGCAGGTACCGTAGACAGGTGATGTTGAAAAAGAGGGTGCGCTCGACATGATAGTACACTTACCAGTTACCTACATGAGCTGCGGCCACACAGCTAAAATGAATGGGCGTGCCACGGCTAAACAAAGTTCATTTCAAGATCGAGGTATTCCGCGGATGGTAATCAACCGCCATCGCAACAACCATGCATTCTTAGCCCAACATACTCGTTCTGCGTTGGTGGTGAAGTAGAAATCATCAGGAGCTAGCGGACAACAAGCATAGCAGCTCTTGTCCTGTGGAGTAAGTCAAAGCATTCGAGATGAGGCGCGACCAACTTACAACCTTCCTGGAAATTTGCGGAACAATATTTTTTAGTCCATTGACATCAGCGACGAGGCCTTCAGCTCCGCGTGAAACTCTCAGTCCAACTGTCCTGGAACGTTACTCTAGACTTCAGACTATGATCATGTGTAAGGATTTTCGTATAGCTTAGCTTATGGAGTTGTCAGTAACAAGTGACAAGTCACTAGTCAAACTGCGACAATTTCGATGACTCAGTGGAAGCAGCACTGCCGTTGTTACCTACTTGATCACATTATGTACAATTGTATATAAGGGGCCTTTATGCAAGCCTTCATCCTCGATTCTCGGGGAGTTCATTCTCTCATTCTTGGTAAAGCACTACTCTCTCACTCTCTGGGTCTCTGACTAGTCACGCTTGATCTTTCGATATAGCTTTCAATGTTTCCAATATATATTGTTTGAAGTGGAATTGGAAACCTGTTTCTCTGTCTGAACTGGCTACTCGTAACTAGCTAACTTGGATGGCGACTATATCGGTCGTCTACCTGTGTAGCCACTAGACTGATCAATCTTTGTCACAAACCAGGCCACGACATGTCCATTGAAAACAATAGTCAATACTCACCATCATGGCAGAAGTGCTTCTTGCTGTAACAGATCTTCTTCCGTTGATAGTCCACAGTGATACCTGAATATGGGCATTCGTCTTCTTCAGGTCTGTCCAAGGTGGCATTCCGGTCAACCTGCTTGGCCGGTATTTTGTAAGGTTCGCCGTCAGGTAACTTGGTCACTGTCCACGCTGAGTTGCCTACATGAACCACGGTGCAGCACTTACGCGACATGGGTAGCTGTGTACTTTCACCAGAACCACTATCTTCAGCTGACTCTGACGTTTTGCCAGGAAAATGAACAAGATAGATCTATCAAATGAAGGCACAATACAACAGAGTATATTGTAGGCAACACGAACAAGCACAAATGTGCCAACACATGTACGTATGCGCATACACATGCACACACACACAAACGGTCTCTCTCAAACACACACATATGCGCATGTGAACGCAAATACACCCATACACACATGTCCTCAAAACCACTGTAATGAAACATACACACACACACACACACACACACACCCACACACACACACACACACACACACACACACCATGTACCATGTACCATGTAAACGCCTGTCGCAAGAGTAGCACGCAAATCTGCAAATGCACTGGATGTGCACCCACAGATGTTCTCTTATAGCAACGATAGCGAACAAGATCTGAATGAGGCAGATCAAGACTTGCGCCAGATAATTGTCTAATCCACACAACTGGTGAAGCCGTGTAAATCGACCACCAATGCACACCTGGTCTACACCACACGGAGTACATCGGCATAAAACGGATAAGACAGTTACCTATGCACACCCTACACTTGCTAGGGTGACCAGTATAGACAGCACGCTGCTTTGTTTGAATTGTTGCTGTACGTTAATCATGAGCTACGAATCAAACGAAAGTGTCTCTGAGTGTGGAACCGTGCTGCCAAGGTGTGATGGAGTGGCTTTCGAAGTGTTCGTGTTGTCCGTGACCTCTGCGAGGTCGGTCCCCTTTTGGAACATGTGCTCTGTGTGCGCTGGGTCCGCACGGGCGGTGTGCGGACTGCGCAGGTTGCGACGTTCTCTTGTGCCTACCGAGCACGGAACAATACGAATAGACAGATTATCAGCTCTACAGAGAGACTGGGACGATGATAATCTGTTACTGGTAAGTGAAATGGCAATGTTCTCAGTAACCATCATCCTCCCGTTCTACCATGCTAGCCGACCCCCACCACGACTACCCGAAATAAAACTAGGCCAAACCCTACTAGAAACAGTAACACAACATCGCCACCTCGGTATCATCTTTCAGCACGACTTAAGATGGTCAGCCCACCTTGACTTTGTGCTGAAGAAAGCCGTAAAATCTTTTAATATTCTCTTTAGGCTCAAATCAACTCCACACACTAAATCACTCTCTCTCATTTACAAAACGTATATCCTGCCTATAATTGAATATGCATGCATTGCTGTCACGCCGCTCTCAATCGCAGCCCTTGACCGTCTTGAGCGAATCCAGCGCAAGGCGGCCAGAATCTGCCTCCGTCTCCCCCTCTACACTCCTCTGGATCATTCAACACTGCTCCATCGGCTCAAATGGCCGACAATGTTCTCTCGCCGCAAAGTGAAGCTCACCCTTCTTGCTCACTCCATAAAATACCAATATGCCCCACAACACATACGCTTGCTCAACACCCCCGCTCAAGTTACGGCCCAGTACAGCCTTCGACACGCATGCACTTGGCACCTCCCACCCTCCAGAACCGATCGCTGTAAAGACTCCCCACTGTACAAGTCCCTAGAATACTACAATGCCCTCCCTGCTAGCATTCGTGACGTCTCCTCCCGACCTGCTTTCAAACAAGAAATCTGCTCACTGCTGATTAACTCAATCTGCTCCTGCAGCGCTCACCCTCTCCCATACTTGTAAAGTTCAAAGTGATGTAAATCACTTTCCAACTGTTTAACCCACAATCTCACCTTCTCATCAATTTATCTCTTATTGGCGATGGTGCCATCGTGAGAATAAAGAATTCAAACCAATGTCAACATTACGTGTACTACAAACAAAGCATGCTGGTCACACATGTATCATATTTTCCGGAGTATAAGCCGTTCTTTAAACACCAGTATTTCACCAAAATACGTCGTTGTGCCTTATACTACTATGGTCAAATTAACGCAGATAAGCTAGGTAGATGTTTGCATTTCATGACCAAGAAATTGGGTGCGGCCTATACTCCGGAAAATACGGTAGTAAACGTAGTAACACTAAAAGGGTTAACCAACCTGATCAGTCTCAGCAATATGAGGTACATCAATTTCCACCTGCACTGGTCTTCGAAATTTAGCTTCATGCGATCCAAACGCCATCACCTGAGCATATCAACAGAATTGAAATGAAGACATCGGACCAAACAAAAAGATTCCGTGTCAAGATCTAAGACCATAAACACAAACAACATACTTTCTAAGTGCAACTAGTGCACCATGGCAAAGATCATTTGCTCACACTTGTGAACACAGAACATCGACGGCGTTCAACCGGAAGTTCCAGCAGCTCTTGTTGCTGCTGTTGCTGAATAACACATCAGTGCATCATCAGTGGTTTTCAATTCCTGATCAATCAAGTTTTCTTTTTAGAGGCTTCTCTGACAGCATTTACATCAAGGACTCGGCTGAAACTCGGCCTAAACTTCAATTCGGAAAAAAATATAATATACTTCACAGCAGGGTATTTTTCGGGCGGAATTTATTTTCGTACGATTGGGAACACGGCAGCAGGATGGAAGCTGGATTTGGCGCACATGATTCTGCAGGCGCTACCAAGAGCGCAAACGCCTCTGTGGCGGGTGAAAACGTCTACCTGAGCGTTCCAAGTGCCTGGCGGACAAACTAGGAGGGCAGCGACGACAAATTATAGTGAAGCAACCAAGAAAAAGGCGCTTTCCAAGCGATAGCGCAAGAAGACTTTTCACTTAGACCACGGGTGACTAAAAAAACGACATCGGTTCGGTTTTCCGCAAATATTGGCATTTTGAAAATCGCTGGGACCCCGGTTCTTGCTGTCGATACCTAATTTTACATCACACGTCCGAACTTATGCAAACAGAGACAATAAAAACAATCACACTGAAATTGTTGATGCGTGTGCTCTCTTTGCTGAATTAAGCTCAGCTCACACTTACACTATGTAGCGTAACTCCATCACCATGTTCGCTTGGTAGCGTGCCTTGGAACATCATGTGGACAGGTGGCGATATGTGCAGGGTTTCACTCACTGTCCCGGCAAGAAACTCAACTTTTCCTCCTTCCATGAAAAGCACTGCACCTTCATGGCAAATGGGTATCTGCTCCGTATCAGTCTTGGGACAAAAAAAGAGAAACCGTTCACAAATACTAGGCACACTCTTCCCTCAAACTGATAGGACAGCTCCTATCCAGCACACATAATACATGTATCCAACTACGCTGAATTCTAGGCGCTGAGAACAGGTATTAGCCACAAAGCCTAGATTCTGGAGTGCAATAATTCATAAGATGCATGTATACTTATGTAAACTTATGAATATAAATGTATAGTGTATACAGTCGTCCCTCTCTAATCCAGCACTTTATAATCCAGCACCCTCGATAAACCAGCACAATTTTCAGTAGCCAACATGTCCTCTTCATGCACATTGCAGCAGTAACTCAGATTTGTTAATCCAGCACCCTCCCTAATCCAGCAGATTTCCGTGGCACAAATGGTGCCGGATTATAGAGGGACCACTGTACCATAGTGTATCTAGCCGGGGATGTTTCAGCAGCCAACAAAATCTACATGTGAATCGCACCAGCACCAGCACAAGCAAAAAACACGAACAGAAGAGAAGAAAGTGAAAAAGGGAGAGGGAAAATCAAGGCACCACGCTCGCACCATAACTTATTACTTAAAATCAGTCTGAGCACAAGGCTGCCAGTAGCTATTCTCGTGCTGGAAGGAGAGAATGCTAGACGTCTTCAAACTCACCTCCGACACATATCGGTATTCAGGGCTCTCATCAGGAACTACATCTTCAACCTGGACATCGGCTGAGGCCAGGGGGATTTCTTCAAGGTTGTCCACTACCACCGCGAGATCAGAGTCATTCGGGCTATCACAGGACAGAGTTCGGGTGGACACACCCATTCCCATAGCGCTGCACATCACATCCGAACCAGTTCCGTTATTTTTACAACGTTTCGGCACTTGGCCATCGTCAGGTAATAACAATGAATACCGTGGAAGCCACACCAGAGCAGTATATACGCAGAGTGTAGCGCCAAAAAGGATGCGAATTATGTCACCTAGTATGCAGAAGGGGGGTGGGGGGGGGGGGGGGGAAGAGACAGAGAAAAGGCGCAACTAGCACATCACGGGGGAGAAGCAGCAGAAGGTAGCGCGCATTGTGCTCTGTGAATGACGTTACGCAGAGTGTAGCGCCACTTTATTGTTTTTGTGTTCATCTCTTTGTGCCCGGATGCATGCAGTTATGTTTAGTCAGCATCATGTGCGTCACGCACAATCAACAACATCACCTTCTGCGACGCCATGCGCAGGGGCGGCAGGTAATACTAGGGACAATCAGCAGGTGCGTGCCCCGTATGGGTTCCTGGGTCAGTGGGTGCCTCGTATGGGTTCCTGGGTCAGTGGGTGCCCGGAACCCCCCTTTTTTCCGCTCAAAATGCAGGACTTTGCTTCATTTTTTGAAATTTTCCCGGGGACGACCCCCCTTGAAGGGCACCGGCGCACACGCCTGATCAGCGACTGTGATCCACGATTCACAAGTTTTGTATGTGTTTTTGGTCCCTGCGACATGTTGATGCATGGCAAAGTACAGCGCTGCTCAATGAAATCCAGTCGCGTCACTCAAGTACGCGCCGGGCGTTGCGCAGCCCAAGACCAGCGAACACCGGGCTGGGAAGAAAGGTGCAAGGCGCAAACGTGAGTGACGCGACTGGATTTCATTGAGCAATGCGCAGTGCCTAGTACTGTAGCGGGAAATCCAGTCGATTGCCCGGGGCCCAGCGCCCTCGGCGCGTACAGAACGTTGCATGCAGACTTGCAGTGCACAGTCTAGTCATGCTGATCCGATGCGACCAGCATGCTGCAACGCATAAATGTGTGTACGCGTTCGTCCTGCTTACCCACGGCTGCTTGGCCAGCGCCCTGGGGCCGCTAGACGTGCGACTGGATTTCCATGTCCACGACAGTACATGGAAGTAAATAGATGACTTGCACAAAGATCCGAGCCGCGAGTGAGACGGGGCAAGTGCACCCTGTGCACCCAGGCTACACTGCGGGCACCCTACGTAGCTACACCGTCTGTAGACTAGTGTAGTGTGTACTTTTTTTGTCAGCATGAATGAACGGTGCACGGCCTGTACATGTACATGATCAGTACCGTCACTGTCTTCAGCAGCTCATGAGTCATGCATGTGCACTTGTAGGGTTAGTGGAAGCAGGTATTGTACTACTCCCTGAGTGGAAGCACATGACTGGATTATTATGTGAAGAGAAGCCAGGCGTCCAAACCAACCCAAAATACTCTTGCCTTATTCTTTGGTGAAATAGTTATAAAAAATTGTCTTACTAAACAACAGTGAGCATAGAAGCAACCTCGATGCACCCAATAATATGGCATCCGGGAACAGCAAGTGTTGCACGAGGATCCCAAGAACACGTCAAGTTCCATGCTACCCGCCGCCATCAAAAGAACGAAGGATAACTGTGCTAGCCTAGTTCATATTCAATGTAACGCTAACGGTACGGGATATAGGAGCCTGTTGGGAAGGCGTGGGTGAGCTGTAAAATCTTGTACGGTTCGCACAGCACAACATACATGCAGCAGTTATTGCGACGGTTAACGTCGATGGACGAGAGTCATAAAGCACAGTCCATGGGGGTTGACGTTTCTGGGCTTCCTTGAAAGGAAAGTTTTATTTCTTCTCAAAAAAGCAGAATCATGCTGATTATACCAGTCTGTTATGAAGACAAGGAAGCAGCCATGGACATTGTGCCATACTAAAGGAACGACAGGTAAAAGATAAAGCACTTCATCTGAAAACTCAAGGACTATCCATAAATACAGCAAATGATTATCCTAGCCTGGTAATGTCCAACTCCGTCATGTGAGCCATTCGGTGAGTTATCATGGGAAGCATAATGTTCGAAATGCTGAAATTTGAACAGTTGCAGTTGTGTTCGTCGCCACACAATGCCATCGCCAGTTCACATTTGAAATGTAGCCATTTTTACGCTTGTGTCCCTGTACACGGCATGGAAGGCTGAGCAGATTCAACTCTTCCATCGCTTCCTGATCTGTACAGTAGTGCGGTTGCGTTCCCGTTCTTGACACATCGGTCTCCGCTAACCAGCATCATGAGCACTCCAATGGTTCCCGCCGCTCCTTCCGTATCGTCCCAGCGCGCCCCGTCAAAATGTGAATTACTGTAGGCAACGGAGCCAGTGTATGATGAAGGCGAATGCACTGTTTGATGATGCTCCAACAAATCCTTTCTGAGACTGAGACCCAGCCGGAGCCGCATCGTCGTCATTACCAGCTAATCATGGGGAGGTATAATGTGACTTTCCACCACTCCCTGATTCAATCATAGTTTGCGAGCTTGCGCCAAACTGCTTTCTCACTAGAGCCAGGCATTGGATACATATGGCTTCAGTAAGGTTAACAATGCTATGTCTCTGGCCTAAGTCTAAGTCTAGATACAGCTACTCAGAGTCAGGGCTGATGAAGTGTTCATATCGGAACAAGTGAGACTTCAACAGTAGCTAGTACACATCAGGCCTGAGGACTTCGCAGCGTTTCTCCAGCACACTTGTTCTCTCCTTCAACTCAGATACTACTTGAAGTACTACTAAAGGCCATCTGGCTCTCACACTCAGTCCTTCCACCCCTCATTTTCGTGGTTCGGGCTTCCACTCTTGACTCGGCAGGTTCCTGGCCTCTCCGCAGTCTGTCCTCAGGAGAGGGTCGCTCTGGAGCTAGTGCAGCCGAATCGAAGGGAATCGAGTTCTTTCTCAGACGTCCACAAACTTTCGTTTTGCTTGATTTCGCTTCCACTGCGGGAAAGTTGTCACACTTCAGGACCACGACGTGCTTGTTGCAGCCTACACCAATGATACTAAAATAATATTCCCTCATTTTTTCTGCCTCCCGGCCGGCTCGGAAAGGAACGTATGGAATGGGAGCCTCAGTTCCATCTCTCGTCTGCTAGTGCATTCAGGAGCGTAGCAGCGCTTCGGCATGACGATACAAGCCGAATCAAAACAACTCTACTCTCTAGCCAAAAAATAGCTCATTGTTCGTCAGGCAAAAAGCGAAACTTCGAAAGTCACGAACTCAAAAGGTGGGGAAGTCAGAGTCAGAAGTACAGTCCAGAAGGTCCACTTGCCCCGTCTCGACCCCAGACAATCTTTGTGCAAGTCATCTATTGCACATGCGCCCTCCATGGAAGAGAACTGTACAGCAACACCTGGCTTCCAGTAACATTCGGATCTTGCAATAATACTTTTCCATAATACTGGTGCCACCTATCAGCACTCACAGGCGTCTGCTTTTCTCAAAATGACGTCGAAGTCACACGGATGGCCTTGCCAACTCATGGCTTTGAGAACGAGTCAGTGTCCATGTCGCTTTTGTCGCATGATAAGAGCAACATAATAATTGCATCGGAGCACATTATCCAAAACATTTTTTTCCATGCCCCTCTTTTCCAGTGAAGTGTGAGTGAACTCACGCTATGACTGATATTCTAGTAACTACGACTGTACATGACTGTATCACTTTCCAGCGTTCGTTTACTAGTACATGCGCGCCCTACACTTTGGGGTGGGGGGGGGGGGGTGATCTACCTAGCCCATTGCCGCTCACGGTTCACACCTCGTTCCACCGGCTTTTGATGTGAGCATCTAGGGTGTAGCGGAGGTCAGTACAGCCTGGTGTCTTCAAGTATCCTTTTCTTACGCTCCCTTCGATTGCTAGCAGGACACAGGAAAGGTGCATCCAGCACTGGGTGCGATGGTGCACGGGAAATGCATGGTGCAGGCCCCCATGCTGATCTAGTGGAGATATTAATTATTATCATCTTAGTCCCCTGTTCACATCCTAGGCATCCTAGGCTTGCAGACTGCGATCGCTGAATCCCGCGCAAAGTTCGTTCAGGAAAGAATAAAAAGAAACATTGCTCTGGGATCCCTGAATAGTTCTTACCGTGATGTGTTGGGGTGAGGGTCAAGCAGCGAGCAATCGCAGCCACAGGGAGCATCTAATAATCAGATTTTCCAGCAGGCGTATGGTCTGCTTGGGCAAGCGGACACCCACGAACCGAGAGACTCGAGCCACTGCAGTGAAGATCCGGAAAGACTTCAGCACAACGAAGCACTGCACGCAGATCAAGTAGTCCGTTACACAAACAGTTACATGCGTGTACCAGGTGTACTCAGTGTACATCTACTCTGCAGCTAGATTCGCCTTTCTGACAGACTTCTGAGTCTGTGTGTAGATCTACTGCTCAGTTTAATACTGAGATAGTGGTGGATAGTGGTTAGAGGCTAGAGCTCTCTATCTGACACACTACAACAAAAACCGCGTACAAGTCACTTTTCGTTTTCCTTGTAAGTTGTCATGGAGAACCGTGGGAAACGGCGCGAAAGTGAAAAAGTCGCTTGAAAAAAGCAACTTTCGAACCCCGATACAAGCAAGGCCACTTTTTACTTTCAAGTAGCTTTTCCACAATTTCCAGGTTTCGGAAGTAGGCACATGTAGTTGTTGAAGTATTTGTTGAAGTATCTTGAGAAAATGCCGAGGGTTGTGTTCTGGGAAGAGCTGGAAGGAAAGCTCATTGAGCTGTGGGCTGCAGAACAGAAAGCGAGCAATGGGACGATGAAAAAGCGGTCGGTGAGGGAGAAGGAGATTGCCGTGAAGTTGAATTTATTCGGACGCGAGCTGTATGGCGATAAATTTCAGAATGAGATCACAGTGCCGATTGTTCACAACAAGCTGGACAACCTACGTACGTACCAAGGCCAGGGAGCAATACCAGAAATGTCGCCGCCACACCGCCACCGGCTCTGGTGCTCCAGAGCGAAGACTCCGGCGATGCCGACATAGATCTGGAAGCTGCTTGCATGCAGAGCTTGGGGTAATTATTTCAAGACCTGGCACTCAAAAGTCACGTTTCACGCTGGCTGTTCTTGCGAGTGTGGATGCAAGTGCACTTGCAGGCACCTTGAAAGAGGACGCTACTACGTTTCACACCTGTACTGGTGTGGATAGGGCCTAGTCTAGTACTAGTAGTGGTTCAACAATGATTTTGTCATTAGTACTAGTACTAGTACAGTAGTAGTGGTTCTACAATGATTTTGTCATCGATTCGTGATCATACTCATAGTCATCTGGTCATAGGACTGCATAGCGCTAACCTGTACTACCCCCATTCAGCGCTACTGGGCCTTGCCTACGGTACTCTGCATATAAAATGCTAAAAACAGGGCCAATAGCAAGTTCTAAAACTCCAGGGTTCTGGCAACTGGGGTCCTCAAATATTTTGGAAATGATTGCCAAGACTATCAACCACAGGGTGACAGAATCGATACAGTCCCCAAAAAGAATAGTGCATCACAATAGGGGACGCAAGTTTGCTCAAATTGCGTGAAATACGCCAAATGCGTGAAATTGCAGCTGAAAGATCGCTGAAAAGAGAAGAAAAAAAGACGCATAGTGTTTCCGAGCGGGATTCGCACCAACGACCTATTGTACAAGAGGCAGGATCATGATCCAACTGACTAACAGTGCTTTTACACACCAGACAGTGCCAGAAATTACTATATATCCCATGACGTCTATAGACGTCATCCCGCGCATGGGGGGCATTTTCAATGACGTCTATAGACGTCATCAGCGTTCAATGGGCTACTAGTAATTACTAGTACTAGTATTACTACGCCTGTGGGCGGCTGCAGTCGACAGTCGACAGTCGTACTCGTAGTGTGGCAGTCGACAGTCGTAGTGCAGAACACTGAACACTGTGAGCAGTATCAAAAAAGTATTCTTTCTAGACCAAAGAGTGGTATATTAATTTTGATAACATTTAATAACGATAGAAATATTTACGATACTTCTCCAGACGTTTAGTTGTTCTGAACAACATCAAAAGTGATTCTTTATCCACTGACGATGTTGTTCAGAACAACGAAACGTCTGGAGAAGTATCGTAAATATTTCTATCGTTATTAAAATGTACAAATAACCTACGTGGAGATAATAATTTTAATATAGCTATGAATAGGATGAAGGCCGCAGACATCACGCAACTACGTTACTTGTTTGACATGTATTACTGTGTATTTTATAACAAAAATATTATTGAAAACCCGGAATCGATTTTCTCGTTCCTATCATCAGTGGGAAAAAACGGAACTAAGGATACAACCAAAGAAACTGAAGTTAAGTACTGTAAATAGAAAGGTGTTAGAAATAACATCAAGATACAAGTGCAATAAAACCACTAGAGGAAACGCAAAAAAGGTAACAAGATTACATAACCAAAGGCGAGAAGGCACTGAACGAAGTGTCAACCTACGAATACAACTTCAGTGCAACAATGTGCTCTTTCTGCTTACACAAAACAGGCTTATGAATACGTATACAAACTGCCTCTAGGACTTCCAACTGTTGGACATAACGCGCACGAC
Organism: Sycon ciliatum; assembly: GCF_964019385.1. Lineage (NCBI taxonomy): Eukaryota > Metazoa > Porifera > Calcarea > Leucosolenida > Sycettidae > Sycon > Sycon ciliatum. The sequence continues at coordinate 13,447 of NW_027045052.1, read as the reverse complement.
ACAGTACAGAAAAATGAGAGTCATCATACACACCAAGACAGTCAGGACGAGATAACAAGTGTAGATACACAGCTGACTTCTTACGATCAACACATTCATCCGCCTCATCTCGCTCCTTCCCACCCGACTCCTCCTCGTCCATCTCATCGTCCTCTTCCTCGTTCCGCTCGTCATCCTCACGATCATCATCACCACCATCATCTGCCTCGTCCTCTGTCTCCTCACCAACCGTTTCATCATCCAATTCCTCTTCCATCCTCTGATCATCCGTCTCATCATCCGTTTCAGTACAGACCACTTGTCTCCCATTTGCTAGCTGCTCGTCCCGTGAGCAGAGTTGTTCCTCCAGATCCGCTTCACTCACTGACTCATGATACTGCTCGACCCTCCTCCTGTTGGTAGTGTCCACAACGCGCGGTCCTTGGCCATTTCTGGCATAGATCTCTGTGGAGTAGTTTGCTGTTGCCCTCCGAGGTCTCTGGATTAATGTGGGCGGCGTGGCAATTCGTGTGAGAGTTGGTGATGCCAGCGCGAGTGTAGGTGGGTCCACCCCAGCCCCCGCCACAAGAAGAGCCGGTGGCGGTTCTGGTGGTGGCAAGGGCGACGGTGGTGCTGCTGGAGTTGGCAACTTGGGCAGCCTAGCTCTCCCACACGGCACCGCATTCTGCGTTGGCTCAGTCTGTACCACTGGCACAGGGGGTGGGTTCTTGCGCGGTCGGCCACGCTTCGGCCGCTTGGATTTAGCTGCATCCGGTAGAATATGCAGCGGTACATGCTGTTTGATACGTGCGGTCAGGTGTTGAAGGGTCCTACCAACGTACCGGCTACCACAATTCCGGCACTCAAATTGGTAAACCAAATGGCTCAAAAGATGGGATGGTAGGACGTCCTTCCTCACCATGAACGCACGTATCGTCGTGAATACAGGAATGAAGTGTGCTGCGAAGTATGTTTTCATTACTAGCGTCTTGACTGCGCGGCACATGGTCAGCGATGTGTTTCCTTTCCAAGGCAAACAAAGATAAATTGGGCATCGAGCAGGACCAACACTCACTTCTTTCGATTTGTCTGCTGTTTTCATTAGTTTATTGAGTACATCTTCAGGGTAGCCGTTCTTTAGAAACACAGACTTTAAGAGAGTATTGTAACTCCTCGCTGAGTTTACTTGGCGAGCAAATGCGCCGTGCCCTGTCAACTAGGTTCCGCACCAAATTCACGTTGTACTGGTAGGAGCAGTACGAATCATACACAATATACTGCCCGGTGAACGTGGGCTTTCTGTATACGGAGGTAATGATATCATCATTCGATTTCTCAACCAATACGTCAAGAAACGAGAGTTTATTGTCGTGCTCATGCTCGCATGTGTATTTTAGAGACGGATGTAAAACAAGCGCTTTTTTCGGCTGAACGGCTGAATCGAGCTCGGTGTGACCGCGGCTTTAGGCCCTGGTCACACCGAAACAAGCCACTTTGGACTTGTTATCGCTGGCGCTCAGCTGGCTTGCGTGGTCCTTGTGACGCGGTCACACCAGACCTTGAGTGCAAAGCTTGAATGGCTTGTTTTTCTTACCCGCCAAATTTTGAATATCTCGAAACACACCAATGTTTGCAAGAAACCGGAAAGCAGAACGTTCGCGATCTAAAGCTGTACTTGTTCTAGTGTTCAGTTTTGATGAAGAAGCAAAGGAAGCCCGGACTCTGAATTGCGAAGTCGTGCTCTTTTTATTTCTTTGGTGTGCATGGACGCGATGGTTCGGGTGGTGTTTCCTGATGTCGAGCTTTCTGCCCCGCCGGTTGCCGTTCTTCAACTCAGTTGCAATCCACTCTCTTCTTCGTACCCGGCTTTCTTCATGAATTCGGTCGTGAGTGTGGTGCCTTGTCTTGGCCTCAAACCACAGCTCCAACAATCTACGCAGCAGTCTAGAGGCACAGCGGCAGAAATCCATGGTCGTCGGACAAAATCCAAATCAAACTGAATACAGTGTAGTTGGATAGACAGACTCACGGTGAAAACCAAAGGCACAGGGATGGCACGGTTCCACGGACACAAGAAAGAACATCAATATCAGTTCATCATGTCAACTAGCTACATGCCAACATGGTGTGCTCCAAGCGCACTCAAATTATTTTTTGAATTTCGGCTTTCAGCCGCTTGTACAAGCTGTGGCTGAAACAAGCCGAAAAAAACGGCTGAGAGTCAGCCACGGCTGACAGTCGCTTGTATACATGTAGGACATTTTTCAGCCATTTCCATAGTGACGCTATTCAGATGATGAAGGAAGTGGTCGCACTGCTCCGTGGAATCAAAATACGTAAACGAGTTTTTTGTTTGTTTGAAGTTTTATTTTACATCGCAAACCAAACGGGCATTGATGCCCAATATTATGATGGCGATAGAATAAAAAGTGTGGCTCGATAAAGCTTCACTTGCGAAAATGAGAAAACAGTCAAAAGGAAGTATTTGTACCGGTAATTACAAGTCAAGTTCGAACAAAGTAACAATCAGGGAGAAATAGGAAGATGAGGACCTATGCCAGAGGGAGGTGCTATTCGGCCATATTAACCGTAGAAAAACACTTTCAGCAATCTTTTAAACGGTGTTGGACGACGAGCGGACGTGAGTTCCTGTGGCAGGGTGTTCCAAAGCTTCACGGCGGAAACCAATGGTCGGCTGTCGCCAGATATTCGCCGAGTTAGCGGAACAACGTATTTGCAATTGTCATTGCCACGGGTGTTACTGGGAGGTTGGAGGTCTACTCTATCTTTCAGAAGAAGGCTGATGCTGCTGGTGTGGACACGGTGCATAAGGAAACGGAGTTTGCATTTGGCACGTTCAATTACAGGGGTCAGGGAAAGGCGAGTGTATAATATAGGAGTGGTATGGGACGGGAAGGGCAGATTGGCTACGCAGCGAACACATCGCTTGTCGAGGACAGTGAGCTGGTGCCGCTGCTGAGCCGTGAGGGCAGAGAAGAACGCGTTTGATCCATAAAGCATGTCAGGAAGTATAAGGGCAGAATAGAAGAGGAGCGACTGGCGTTCAGATAGCGACGGGCGGATGGTTCTCAGGGTGGTTAGCTTCTGGGAAGTTTTACGTACTATGCTGGAGACCTGCGCGTCCCACCGAAGACAGGAATCGATCTGTAGGCCCAGAAAGCGAGCAGTGGTGGTCTGGGTGAGAGGCGTCCCGTTGCAGTTAACGTTGAGTTCCAGGGTACTACGGCGTGATGCCTCAATGGCTAAGACCTGCGTCTTGTCAGGGTTTAAAACCAGGCCTTTCCCGTGTAGGTAGTCAGCCAAGTTTGACACAGCAACTGATAAGACTTGATTTAGGGTTGCTACGGATCTGCTTGCGGTGTCGAGAAGGATGCAAGGGCGTCGGAACCGCACCGGCCGGGGCGGCCATGGCCGCCCCACTTTTTCGGCCGTTTTTTTTTTTTTTTTTTTTTTTTTTTAGCACACTGCAACAAAGCGCGATGATCTCAGCGCAAACGTGGCAAATCCTTGTCCCCGATCGTGGTTTGTTGCAGAATCAAAACTACAAAAGTCCATGTACACTGAAATGGCACCAAATGCCTGGGAATGCTTGCAATTGGCTTCAATTTTTGATTTTTTTCCCGGGGGAGGGTAATGTTTGTCCCCGATCGTAGCATCTTCTTGGTTTTTTGCAGAATCAAAAAGTCTTTCATTGTAGTTACCGTACACTGAAATGGCACCAAATGCCCGGAAATGCTTGCAATTGGCTTTAATTTTTGAAATTTTTTCCCGGGGGAGGACCCCCCCCCTTCCGTGGCCGCCCCACTTCCAAAGTCGTTCCGACGCGCCTGGGATGTCATCCGCAAACAGCTGGGAGTGTGCTGGGCTGGTGACGCTATGGACGTCCATGGTATATAGTGAAAACAGCAAAGGACCCAGTACACTACCCTGAGGGACTCCACACTCGCATGCAGTTAGGCCCGAGCACTCTCCACTCGCCAGAACTACTCTCTGTCGACGGTCCGTGAAGTAGCTCGCAAACCAACGCAAAACAGTCGAAGATACACCCAAAGCAAACAAATCTTGGATCATGAGCTGGTGCCGTACTTTATCGAATGCCTTGCTCATGTCCACTAGTACTGCGCCAGTATGTAGCTGGTGGTCTGCTGACGACAGATAGCGGTCCATGGCCAAGGTCAAGGCATCTTCCGTGGAGTGTTGTGGCCGGTACGCAAACTGATTGGCGGGCAAAAGTGAATGGGTTTGTAAGAAGTCACACAGGCGTTTGTGGACTATCTTCTCCAAGATCTTCGATGCTATTGGCAGCAAAGATATGGGACGGTAATTGCGAGATGCGTTCTTGTCACCAGACTTAAATAGGGGTCGAATATTTGCAATCTTCAGGGAGACGGGCACAATGCCAGACGAAAGGGATGCATTAATTAATATGGATAGCGACGGGGCGAGGGCTGCTGCACAATGCTTCAGGATGAATGCCGGAATACTGTCGCTGCCCTCAGCTTTACGAGCATCGAGTCTCACGAGAAAGGTGAATACCTCCTCAACACTAGTGGCCTGGAATTCCCGCAAAGGTTCCCGTGGTGACGGACCACAAGGTAAGGATAGCTGCACAGGTCTACTTGGATCGGAGACTACTCCACTGAATTGCTCGCTGAGTGCTGCTATACTGACAGGGGGTGGAGTGGAAGTTTTGGTCCGGCCGCTGAGCTCGTTTATTGTCTTCCAAGTGAGGCGCGCATTTGCCTGACTCCGTGTGAGAAGATTCTTGTAATACTGGGCCCTGAGGCGTCGGGACATTCGCTTAGCCTCGGCTCGTGCTGATGTGAATACAGTTCGCAGATCCATGTCAGTCGGCGAGGCTCGCCAGCGACGATGTGCTGCGTTGCGAAGTAGAATAGCGTCGTGGAGGGCAGGTAATTTCCAAGGACAGGGCGTGCGGGAGGAAGATTTAGGCCGATACGTTCGGACAGGAGCGTGCTCGTCCAAAACGGAAACAATCTTGTCAGTCCAAGAACACCACATGGCATCCACAGTCTGAGCGGTTGAAAAATTCTCCAGGTCACAATGATGCAAGTCATGAGCGAATCGGTTCATATCGATCCTTGCTAGGTTACGACCGCACTTGACAGCAGGAGGTTCCACAGTGCAGTCGTCAACGAACCGGACATACAGCTCAGGCCACAGCGACTCATCAATCAAGGACTCACAGTGTCAGTAACCAACAAAAATGTTTGCGAGTACTGGACCAAGTTAGGTGGAGAGCCCATGGCTACTCCATCCACCTGTCGATACATAACATCATCAAACGAAAATGACTGCCATTTTGGATGTGTATTCTACTCTACTCATGATGACTGTGGCACGGCCTTTATCTGGTCGGGTAATGATGATATCATGGTTTGTACTATTAAGGTGGCGGACTACCCAAAAATTCGCTGAAAAATCGAATTTGAAAAATTCATATTGAGTGCTACGTCAGTTGAAAGAGCATGAGTAGCTGCAAATTCTCTGAAAATTGTGTCCCTATCTGACCAGCCGTTCAAGAGTTATGGCCGAAAATGTGCCCTTGCAAGGAAAGATTTTTTTGTTGCATGCTGTCATTTGTTGGCAGCACTGTATTTGAATGTGAGCAGACCGTGCGCAACTTGTCGTATTATGGAAACACGCGAAAGTATGCAGAATTTTGCCCCAAGTCCAAAAAAGTCCAAAATATCACGTTAAAAAACCACGTATTGGGCTGCACGGCTGCACGGCGGCGGGCGAAGCCCGTGCAGCAGGACTTTTGCCAGCACCCTCGTGACGTTGCAGATATGTGGCTTGATTATTGTAGTTGACGTTGATTAAGTGACTTTGGCAAGTTTGAGTCGTGTCGACACACGTCAAGAAGTCAGGTAGGATTCAGTACTAGGCAGTAGTGAAACGTGAGTGGCAGTCTTTGCCGGTTTCTGACTGCATCCTGGATTTGGTGTGCAGCGCTGTGGAAATGGCTTGCTGTGGAGGTCCCAGCACTGGATGTTGTATCAAAGGTACGACCTCGTAGCACGTGCTTAACCTAAAAAAATTCAAAAATTGACTTGGATCTGTGGGAGTCCGTGAGAGAACGCCCACTCGTTCCGTTGTGACAGATTCCAGGGCCACGTTGAGGGGCCCTACCCCACCACCCATGGCTGCTTCTGGACTTGTTTTAGGTTTGGGTCCCGCGCACGGACAGAATGGGCACGAAAATGTGAAAAAATGTAAATGCATTTGTTTGGTACCTGGGTGGCTCGCACACCGTAGCACTATGCCGGAAATTTGAGTTTTTCCGGCCTGGAAAGCCTGTCAGTGAACTTGTAAATCATGTCCTGAGGGCCAGCATAGTGGCAGGAGTGTGTGGTCAAAATTTCACTCAAATCCACTGAGAAACACCAAAGTTACGGTCAATTGAATGCCATATGAAATTTATGGGTAGGCTGCCCCCTTAAAGTTCACGTCGTGCTTTGAGATGTTCTCGGGATAAATAGAACCTGCTCCGGTCAGGAGGTTTCGCGGCATGTTCTTCGGCAAGCGCCCTGAGGCTGGCACTACACACAGCCTGTTGGGCTTCCGATAATTAAGGGAGTGAGCTGTTTCAGTTTCTTGTAGAACAACTCAAACTCGGTCAGTATGACTTCCCTCTTGTCACTAACAGGACAAGTGGTTTTATTGCACTTGTATCTTGATGTTATTTCTAACACCTTTCTATTTACAGTACTTAACTTCAGTTTCTTTGGTTGTATCCTTAGTTCGGTTTTTTTCCCACTGATGATAGGAACGAGAAAATCGATTCCGGGTTTTCAATAATATTTTTGTTATAAAATACACAGTAATACATGTCAAACAAGTAACGTAGTTGCGTGATGTCTCCGGCCTTCATCCTATTCATAGCTATATTAAAGTTATTAAATGTTATCAAATATACCACTCTTTGGTCTAGAAAGAATACTTTTTTGATATTACAATGAGAGTGAATAATCAACGGCTTGTCCACCAACTCTTTGACTGTGATCAGTCATGTAGCTGACACAACAAGTAAAGACTACAGTCAATTCAGTGGCGGGTTTAGGGGGGGGGGGGGGCGCGGGGGCGCGCCCCCCCCCCCCCTCAAAAATTTCGACCTAGGTTTCGAAAAATAAAAAGGCAGGGCGCCGGGTCTGACTAGGCTCGGGGCGCGCGCGGCCTGAAACGACAGTCTACAGTCAGAGTAGAGTCTACGTACAGTGAGCATGCACGGCTACAGAAACACGGTGACCTGACTGTGTACTGTTGACTGTTGTACACAGTGGCAGTGTGATCCCTGCTGGGACGCGCTCGACGCGTCTTCAACGGTACAAACATCGAAGAAAAGTCTTCGATCGAGTCAACCAAAACACGATTCGAATGCCGAGGGCTCAGGTGATCATCCTCGTTCGAATCGTGTTTTGGTTGACTCGAAGGCTTTTCTTCGATGTCTCAGGAACATCCCAAAAGGCCAAGCTCTAGCCAGCAGAGCCTGGAATTTTTGTAAAGCGTTCCTGTCGCGGCGCAACTCCTGCTGCCGCTCCAACAGGAAACAGTGGGAGTGATGAAGTCGCTGTTATTCCAGTTGAACTTTCGGAGCGGACTGACAGTCACACTCCGCCAGACGTGGAAGAACCTGTTGTCAGCGAGCAGCCAGAACATGAAGAACAGCGCACAGTCACAAGTACCGCTGCCTATGTAAAGCTGTCCCTGCGGGAATTTTCGGAAAAAACTCTCGAAAACTTGCGCAAGAAATTGCGGCAGAAAGTAACAAAAAATGCGACGAAAAGTGCGGAATTATTTGCAGAAAATTGCGGACTTGGGCCAAATCACGAAATTTGTTGCATTGTACATGTACATTGTATATCTACTCGGGAGTCGTATAGTACTGTGCAATTAACCTACAGGATCATGGAAAGAACTGCGTGAAAAGTGCATAAAAATGTGAGATATAGTGCAGAAAACAACAAAAAAACGCGGGAAATCGCGGATTTTGCTGATAATCGCGGGTTTGGGCCAAAATCGCGAAATTTGTTGCATCCGTGGAATTGCGATTTCCTGGAGGGACAGGTAAAGGATGCTTTGAGAGCGGTGAGAAATTGTTGGACTCGCATAAATAATTGCAGTTGATTCGCTCACATAACGGCAAATTTGAAGTTTACAATCATGTACATTGTTGCTGCGTGTACAGAAATACTGCTCGTGGTGTTTGAGATGTACGGCTTGTTGTTGTTGTTGTTTATTTTACTTCACCAAATGAACAGGCAGAGATGCCTTCTCACCTGCCCATAGGACAGGTTCTCACAGAATGATGAAGGGATGACATGCAAGGGAAAACAAGAAATGATAATAATAGTATAAGACAGAAAGGACCAAAAGAAGAAAAGGAAAAATTTAGATGAAGACAATTTCATGGAGTCAGAAATAGAAAGACAATAATTTCATGGAGTCAAAGAATAGAAAGACAATTTCATGGAGTCAGGAACACGTGGTTGATTTTATAGACATGCATGCACAAATGATTTATAGAATAGAAGGTTGGAATTTATGGCAGATAATAAAAGTTTAACGAGGATATTCACAAAGTAAGTATATCAATGGCAGAAAGAGCTTTTCGGAAGGGACCAGGGACACGTATCACTCTAAAATCAGAGGGGAGAGCGTTCCAGAGAATGCTTCCCCGAAACATCATGGTCGATCGTCCCGCAAAGGCGAGCGGCCAGGCGAGCGGCGAGGCGCTCAGAGCCGGCTCTCAGAGCCTTCGCTCATTGTAGGTCAATTTTTGGTAACATTTTTCAAAAGTTTTTTTGAACTACAAAATTAATGTTTGTAGCTTGGGCCATTGCTTATGATAGTGAGATATCGAGATGGGCAAGTCCAAAGGCAGAAAGAAGACCAGGTCCCCTCGACCTCGTCCGTTCAAGATACCGTCTGACGAACATGCCAGTGCATCAGAGTTGCACCAGTCTAATGACACCGGAGTGCGTGATCAACTAGCTCAGGCGCTCGAGAAACTTGATCGCAAGTTGACCGACCTCGAAAAGAGACTCAGCTGTTTGGAAATTGTTGCTCCACGCACACAGGTTCCTGCAGGAGCAAGTTTCGAATTTGATCAGCCTCATAGTAGTAGCAGTGGTCGTGGACATTCGTATGGTCGTAGTGGTCAGGTGGAACCACCGATTTGTTGTGGTTGTGGACAACCTGGCCATTTTGCTCTACATTGCCCACACAACCCTTGGCGCTCGGGAAACTGAGTACGACTGGTGGTGTGGGACAACTCCCAGTCGTTCACAAGGAGCCATCAGATGCAGTACGTATCGAGGCTGTATCGTCAGTCCCTACGCTAGATCTCCATGTTCAAGGCAAGTGTGTAACGGCGTTAATTGACTCTGGTTCCTGTGTTTCTATGTTGCATGAGCAAACATTTTTGTCCACGTATGGTGATGTGCCCTTGCAAGCTGCTCCCCGTTTGTGTGCGGCTAATGGTGAGGGACTCCAGGTTCTGGGTGCTGTGGATATTGTATGCTGCATTGGAGAGCGTTTATTCTTGCATACATTTGTAGTGTCTCCTGATATCCGCCGTGATATGATATTGGGATCTGATTTCTTGTTTGACCATGGAGCATTATTGAACATTGCTCAAGGCACACTAACTTTTAATGATCTGTCAGTCCTGCTAGGCGTGAAAGCTACTAGTTTTGGTCCATCAGAGCCCCGTCCGGTTGTTGCGGCGGACGCTGAACCGCTATCGGACTCTTGGAGTAATGATAGTAATTCTGAGGAAGACCCGGGCACGTACTATTCCCGTGTCACTGTTTGTAGTAAATTAACTCTGCCTGCCGGCCATGTCGTGCTGGTCCTGTGCAAGTCGGTGCAAGAGGCATCTGTGACTGTGGATTGTGTTGCTGTTCCACTGGACTCATTCTTGTTAAAGTTCCCAGATGTGTCTGTGACCGCCAGTGTGGTTACGGTTGGACCTGGCAGGTCCGGTGCGGTAGTTGTGTTGGAGAATCACTCTGACTACCCAGTACAAATTGCTACAGATGTTGATATTGCAGAATTATCTCCTGTACCCGACAACTTGATTGAAGAGGATGATGATCCTGCTGATTCATCTGTTGCGGATATGCAACCGTTTGTGCTATCCCCTGAACGTGCCGAGATAATCCGTACGTATGTTGAGTCTCGGAATCATCTGGCAGTACCTGAAAAGAACAGACTTACAGAGCTTCTCCGTGAGAATCATGACTTGTTTCTCTTGCAGGAGGGTGATTTTGGTCCTTGTGATGTTTTGCCACATATTAGTAGTACTGGTGATATACAGCCAGTTAAAGGGGAAGGGGAAGTTAAGGCAAAAATCAAAATTTCACTAGTTGTAGTCTTCGGGGTGCTGAGTCGAATGGTCTTGGTCCGAGGAAGCTGAGACGCTCCCTTCCTACTTGAATCCCAATCGAACTCGCGCACTTCCACCGAAACTGGGTGACTGCGCCCTACTAGATGGGGATTTGTATGCAAAATGTCACTAAAATCGCCATTTCGTTCTTATAAAAGCACGGATGACCGCGATTGGCCCATATGTTGTAGTCTTTTGGACGCTGAGTCGACTGGTTTTGGTCCGAAAAGGCTGCGATGCAGCGTTCCTCCTTTATTCCCAATCGAACATGGTTGAAGAAGCGGTCACGTGGTCCTGGGTGCCCAAATCACCTGGTCACCACGCCAGCAGGTGACAACTTTCACACCAAGGTTCAACTCGAAATCAACTCGAGTGACAGGACTGCACCCAAAAAAGGTCAAACAGGCTAGTAAGTTGTACCCTGCAGGCACGGTGACCAGGTGACTGGTGTACGCAGGAGCACGTGACCGCTTCTTCAACCATGTTCGATTGGGAATAAAGGAGGAACGCCGCATCGCAGCCTTTTCGGACCAAAACCAGTCGACTCAGCGTCCAAAAGACTACAACATATGGGCCAATCGCGGTCATCCGTGCTTTTATAAGAACGAAATGGCGCTTTTAGTGACATTTTGCATACAAATCCCCATCTCGTAGGGCGCAGTCACCCAGTTTCGGTGGAAGTGCGCGAGTTCGATTGGGATTCAAGTAGGAAGGGAGCGTCTCAGCTTCCTCGGACCACGACCATTCGACTCAGCACCCCGAAGACTACAACTGGTGAAATTTTAATTTTTGCCTTAACTTCCCCTTTAAGCAGCCTACGCGCGCTTTGCAAGCTTTGCTGGATGGTCTGTTGTCCCGTGGTATACTCACCGAGTCCATTAGACCCTGGGCGTCGCCCATAGTTCTCGTTCCCACGAAGGACGGATCTCTCCGGTTATGTATCCACTACCGCAAGTTGAACAGCATTGCGGAGCCAGATGCGTATCCTATCCCACGTGTTGACGCCATATTGGACTCACTCTCTGGCTGTTCATGGTTCACTTGCCTGGATTTAGCGTCAGGATATTGGCAGGTTCCTAAGCACGAGGACGATACGGCAAAGACTGCCGTTACGACACCGTTGGGTTTGTGTGATTTCTTGGTTATGTCTGGCTGTAGAAATAGTCCAGCGACATTCCACCGTGTAATGGAAGCGGTGCTTCATGGTTTGTGTAGTGTGCCTAACCAACCATTCTGTCAAGTGTTTTTCAACAGTGTATTGAATGCCAGCTCTACCTTCACTGGACAGCTCCAGATCCTGCAGTCTGTATTTGGCCGGGTTCGTGCTGCTGGACTAAAGGTAAACTTGGAAAAATGTTCTTTTTTCCAACGGAAGGTGCTCTTCCTTGGCCATGAAGTTTCGGCTGAAGGTTTGGCTCCGATTCCCACCAGGGTTGAGGCTATTGTGAAGTGGGCCGTACCCCAGTCTGTACGAGGTGTACAGGTGTTTTTGGAGTACGCTGGGTTTTACCGCCGCTTCATCCGTGGTTTTGCTCAGCGCTCCGCTCCACTGAATGCATTAGCAGGCAAGGGTGCCAGCTTTACATGGACTAAGAGTAGTGATGCGGCGTTGAGGGCTATGAAGCGGTCACTGACCACAGCCCCCGTGTTGGCGTATCCCGACTTTTCTGTTTCGTCTGGTGGCTTTATTTTGGACACTGACGCAAGCAAGGTGGCCATTGGAGCTGTCCTCAGCCAAATGCAAGATGGCGAGGAACGCCCCATTGCGTTCGGCAGCCGGGTCTTGACGAAGGCAGAGAGGAATTATGATGCCTGAGACCGGGAAACGCTTGCCCTTGTCCATTTCGCGAATCAGTTCCGCCACTATTTGCTTGGTCGAAAGTTTATTGCCCGCACAGATAACTCTGCCCTCACCGCACTGATGTCCGTGAAGGAACCACGCGGTCGAAAAGCTCGATGGGTGGAGCAACTCGCTGAGTACACCTTCACTACTGTTCACCGACCGGGTCGGCAGTACTTGAATGCAGTGGTCTGTCGCGTTCCTTGTTGCCGGAGGTGCAACCATCCCATCTCGAGACTCCCGCAAATCAGCCAGAGCAAGCTAGTTCCTCTGCCACAACTGCGTCTGTGGATGTCTTCACTTCTGTACTTGCTGGTCTCTCCGCAACTGAGTTGGCTGCTACCAAAGCTGTGAATGTCGACCTCTCAGTGGTCAGTTTGCCCAGGTACAATGCGGTGAGTGGAAAATTTGTTCGCCCTCCCGAAGGTTTCTGGCACTAGTCGTACCATGCGTTTGTTCTCGGCTAATGCAGTTGGATCAGAAGGAACATTCGGTTCGCGTCTGATGCCTCACGGTGCTTACTCTGCAAGCCCTCGACAGCGACCATATTCCGCTGTCGTCTACGCTCCCGCCGTCAACCAGAGCCCATCTTGCTCGCAATGCTGGACTGCCTGCTCGGTTTACTGATTTTGCTATGTCCTGAGTTATTTTATTTTTTATGTTTCTGTTTTCTTTCTCTATTCACGAGGGCGTGAATTTTTGGTAGGAGGAGGATAGTGTAGCATGGGTACTTTATGACACGTAATTTGTATACACATAAATAGTACACCGTAGGAATGCATGGATAGGCTGTGCGCATACTCGCACTGCCTTGTCTTCTTCTTCTCCTTGTAAGACAATGAACGAATGATAACTACTTACGTAACTACAAGTATGTGCTTTGAGTGCTGAGAGTATACGAGTTACACACGCACGGCATCACCGAGCTTCAAACTCAGGCAATTTTCATGGTCCTTTGCGCCGTCTTCGTTCGCATCGTAAGGTGATTTTGCATACACCAGTGGTTGTCCATCCACATCGTATTCGATGTCAGTTGTGGCCAAGGCCTATGTGTAATGTGCATGCCTGGGACTCTGTAGAGCATGCTGACCCACTAAAATAATTTGGGACCCTAAACTATACCTTTACCTACAGCCGCTCTTCACAACTTCAGGACTTTGTTGTTTTGTTTTGTTTGGGGGGGGGGGGACGGATAC
>NW_027045051.1:0-3000 GCF_964019385.1 Sycon ciliatum | reverse complement strand
TATTTTGTATCGCAGACCAAACGGGCAATGGTGCCCAATATTATGATGGCAATAAAATAACGCCAAGGATACAACAAGCAAGCCTCCACGAAAGAGAGAAAAACACAGAAAACACAGACTTCAAATCCGTGTCCTTCTAAGCTGGAATAGACGGCTACACTAAGACATGACAATGACCGTGGCCAGTGGAGTCACGGTGCTTGCAGCCTGCAGCCTGACCAGCTCGGCTACGACTGGCATTGCCACAGCGACAGCCACTCAGTGTATATTCTTTTCTCGCTGACCCCATCCCCCCCCCCCCCCCCAGCTGTCCTCGTGTAACTTACTCCTACATGTGTGTCTTGCTCCTGTTCAATCTCGCCTCTCGGCCCTGCCCAGGGAGTGGTATACCAGTAGACCGTCTGCATACAAAATTCATGTGCATGTGCGTAGGTCTAGTGCTGACTCTGCATGGCAGCTGTGACCGTGATAGTGTGTGTGTGTGTGTGCGCGCGCGCGCGCGTGTGTGCGTATTGTGCGCCAGCGTGCGGCAGCATGCGGCAGCGTGCGTGCATGCTCACACGTGCGTGTGTGTATGCGTGTGCGTGTGTGTGTGTATGCGCATGCATACATACACAATAGAAAACCCTTTTCAGCGTACGTCAGTCGTCAGCATGATCATAGCAGATGCCTGGACTCGTGCACGCTGACCTACGATGTAAGTACACTGCAGTATGAAACTTACTTGCAACACACGATCAGTGCTGTGAGTTTTCACACATCCATCTACCAGGCACCTTTCTGACCCTCTAGAGTCATGAAATCGGCTTTTCGAGAAAAGACGGCCCCCAAACTATTGGCTACCGTAAAATTCCGTAAATAAGCCCACCCTAAATAACGCCCATATCCGATAATAAGCCCAGTTTTAGGCGGTGTACACTTCAAGTCCGTTTTAGCGCCCATGCCCGAAATAAGCCCAGGGCGTAAAGTGGACTCAAAATGACCAGCGCGCGAGCGTGCGTTAGCGTACAAACTGTAGCCATGCCGGTACCTGTTGTGCCTTATACTAGTGGTTTACCTATCAAATCTGTAATTTATCGCTACATTCTTGGTGTTTGATGTACCTCTACCGCGCTCAGTGTGAATGGTGGTTCACTGAAACTAGTGGGTTGCTTGCTGATAGATTGATCTTCTGCAGATTGCGTCCGAAATAACGCCCATGCCCTAAAATAAGCCCATGCCCAAATATACGCCCGGTTTTTGACGCTCTGCAAAGTATACGCCCGGGGCTTATTAACGGAATTTTACGGTAGCTTAACAAATGTTTAAACTGCTGCTCGCCTGTAGCTTGCATGTAGGTTCTGAGATACAAGGGCACTGTACATGTAACTCCTGGCTATGGTCAGTGCTCGGTCCCGGCCTGCCCGGATTAGGAGAGTTTTACTGTCACACGTATGGTGCTGCTGTACAGTCTTTGCAGGGGCCTAGGTGACCAGTTACCTATGGTTAAAAAACACAGACTACTGCGTCATGTGAATATGTGAACCGTGACACTGAATTCATGTGGATACCGTAATCTAGCGCATTTGAGGACGGCTCATCAGGTGTGCAAGAATGAACTCGCATGGAGAGCCAAGGATTATTTATAAACAGTAAAAAGGACCAAGAAACTACAAGTTACACTATACTATCCACTAACACCACCAGTTACTAAACAATCAGCTCATGCGATAACATTGCACGACACTGACCGACGGTACTGACGTAGCCAGTTAGTTGTAGAACGTCAGTACCGTCGGTCAGTGCCGTGCAATGTTATTGCAAGAGCTAATTGTTTAGTAACTGGTGGTGTTAGTGGACAATAGCGTAACTTAATTGTAGTTCCTTGGTCCTTTTTACTTTTTATAAATTTGAGGACGTGTTCTTATTTTCGAATATAGGAGCACTCTCGCTTATAAGAACACGCACTTATAAGTGAATGAAAATCCCCAAACCACACGACGTTCATCATGGTTCCATTGTACTGGCATTATTATAAACCAACAATATGCGTACTTGCACATGGACATGGCGATGCGATGTTTGTCTCTCGCAAATAAGACCATGGTCTTATAATCGAATGAAAATGCACTTGTGAAAGGACCGAAAACGGGGACTTTTCGATTATAGTTTTGCTACAGAGCCAGCTTCATTTCATTATTATTATACTCCCTGATGAAGCCCCAAGGGCGAAAATTTGGAGATTTCATTTCTTTTGAATAGAATTTGCAGCGTCAACGACCTTGGTGTGGTGGTGGTGACTGGTCGTGATATGTCTTGTAGAGAAGCCTGTTTTGGATACAAGCCTGATTTTTAAGTAGGGGTGTGCACGGGTAGTCGGGTACCCATGAGGACCTCGGGTAGTCGGGTACAGAATAGTACCCGAAAACCCGAAGTCGCAGACGACATCATGTGCAGTGCATGTGTACAAATTCATGTAATACCCCGCATGTCCACCCTGTGTGTAAGGGAAGGGGTGCAGTGTGGTATTACCATGGAAACATTACCCGACCGGGTACCTGTGCTGCCCGTGGAAATCTACCCGAACCCGATACCCGGAGAAAACGCTACCCGACTCAGCACTATTTTTAAGATACACTGCCTGCACAATGTCATAAGCCTGGTTTTAGTATTCACATACATAGAGATCTGAGGTGATTTGAGTAGCCCCCCTCCCCCACACACCCACATTGACTTCGGAATCTTATGTCCATGTATTCAAGAAAGAGCTGCGCAAACATTCTTGTCAGTATTCAGGTCTACTCGCTGGCATGCCGTTACCCTGTTCATCGTAGTCCCCCCCCCTTTCCCAATCTGTACTCTCTTGTACCATCATCCTTCAATGCGACGGACCCCACGATAGGCGGTCAGCCTTTTGGTCATCCTAATAAAGTTATCATTATTAAAACTTAAAAGCCAAGGACTGACATCGGCTTCTACAGGAATAAGCACGGCTTTTATACGCGACACTACGGTACATGT
>NW_027045050.1:0-4000 GCF_964019385.1 Sycon ciliatum | reverse complement strand
AGAGAGAGAGAGAGGGTTAGCCTGGGAGATAGAGACTCGGAGAGGGGAGCTGAGGGGAGAAATAAATGGATAGATTGAGTAGGTGGAGAAAGAAAAGAGAGAGCCAACCTCATGGATAAAGTAGCGCCCCGCTCACATGGCTCAAGTGCGCAGAGTGGTGTGTGTGCTGTTAGGTCCACATAGCCCCCTCTAGGGTGTGCGGATTCTGCTCGAAAAGCAGTGAAATTGGCAGAACCATACAAACCTTTTGGCGGGCAATTCCTCGAATGCTGCTCCATTTCTTTATCCACATACCAAACATGCATGAAACTTACCAGAAAAAGTACCGAATTCTGCTAATTTTTCTGCCGGCATTATCCACATATGCCTAGCCCCCTCCCCCTTCCCTCCCCCCTTCCCCCCCCCCTCCCCCCCCCACCCCCCCCACCCGCACTATTACAATCATTCACGAGGTTGGATTTCTCTGGCCAGGACTGCACATGTACAAAGGGATGCCAAAGGTGCGCCGACAAGCAGCTAAACTCTTGGACCCTCTGTTACTTCAGAGGGTTGTCCTTTGACCAATCTGACAGGAGTTTACTTCCAAGGGTTGTGGATTTCCTTAGACCACTCTGACAGGATGCACATTGTAGGGCCAGTCCGATCTAAAATCAATACACTAAACTTATTCTCACATGGTAGATCTCCATGGTAGATCTACAATCATGAATGTCATGTACATGACTCATGAGTGTGCACGTAACTCGTCGTTGGTCGTTACGAATACCAGGGGGCGGGATTTTCACGACTCCCTTCTTGATACAAAATTTATATCCACAACCCACTTGCACCGGGCGGGGGTGGGCTAGCTGTAGATCTGCGTAGTTCTGCCCTCTTTCATCTTGGTGAAACGTCCACATGTAAACAAAAAAATAAGAGTGCAGCGCATGCAGCCCACCAATGCGCGGACGTCGTTGGTCTACAAGTACAAGCATTGCGGCGCACGTGTCGACGCCCCTAGCGCCCTGTGATCCATGGATCCAACTCTCGAGCTAGCTACGGACCCTCCTTTGTGTGTTTTCATCCGTCAACCTCTCTGTTCCGCAGATTGTTGAAGAATTGATTCTAGCGAACGCATTCATTCTAGGTTTGATATACAAAAAATAGAATACGGTGTGAAGGTAAACAAGAGAAGAGTAAAGTCGAACGAAGGTTTCCCGGGAGGTTACATGCATCGGTAAGACTTACCTCCTTGCTCTCTCAGCCATTGATCTTCAAAATGTCCTCTCCTGTAGCAAATACTTCCAGCAGTCCGACAAGTAACTCCGGTATCGGCAGAAGGTCAAATAGCTCGGCAGTGAGCAATGGCACTTTGCAGAGTACTGCTCCTGGTCAGAGCACACAAAGCTCGCTGGGGCCTTCTTCCTCCTCGGGTCGCGAGTCGGGTCTTTATGATAGCAGCGATACGAACACAACGCAAAGCACCAACATCGATGGTTCCATTGCAGCGGCATCACTGCACAGTGAAAAGGCAGCAATGCCCAGCCTAGCTGAACAACCACCAACTGAAGCAGGCATGCCCAGTAAGCCAGCAGCAGCAGCACCACCACCGCCACCAAGCAAACCTAATGTTCTTGCTGGCGGCAAGGTACCGTGGACACCAGTAACGGTGACCTGCTGGTTTATGCTGGGCATCATACGCGGCACAACGGCCATCATGCTGGCGCTGGCGGGTGACGACATTCGTCCGACGGTCATTGTGATACTGCGCTCACCAGGTACGATAGCCTTGTTTGCACTGGTGATGATTGTCTGGAGCTACAACAGCCCGGCGCTGAAAGCCAACATGAAAGAGGTGCTATCCACACCCATGACCTACCCTAAGCTGATGGTGCTTGGCGTCATCCAGTCCGGTGGGCCGTTCCTGCTCTTTACGTACGGCCTGACGCACGTTCCCGGCTCATTCGGCGGTGCGTTCCTAGCGAGCGTGCCCGTGTGGACTGTTCTGGTGGATCAGACCCTGTTCAGAGCCCTCGGTGTAAGTATGAATGTTACTGTGTGCGATAGCACTGCTTACTGCTTACTCATAGTTGAAACACACTGCACTGTGGATTCAATTCTGAGCTTTGCGCAGAACTTTATGAGTACATCTGGGGCGTAGCAGCCAGTCCGGCTTCGGCCGGACCACTTTTTTTAACACAATGCCAAAAGTGTCCAGAATGCAGGATTTTGCACCCTAATTTCACCCCCACCCCTCCCCTTCGGGCCGGACCACCTCCAACAGCGGTGCTGTGCTAACATTACGCGCCTGTACACTCAGTACAATACTGTCGGGCGCCGAAGAACGGAGCGCCGAAGGAGCAGGCAAGGACTCGTCTTTCTCATTCCCCTAGCTCTTCTTTCATTCCCCTGGGTGGTTACCAACAGCCAGTGCTTGCCAGAGTATGTGGTGTGGTGTGTGTATGTGTCAAAAGTGAAGAGTGGAAAAAATGAGAAGTAGGGATTCACTGGCCAGAAAAATCCACTTCCGTCAGCTGTGGTGTAGACTAGGCTGAAACTGGTGGCCCGCGGTCAACTCATCAGCCTTGGAAGCTGTTGAATGATTATAATCTAGGGGTGTGCACCGGTAGTCGGGTACCCGTGGGGACCTCGGGTAGACAGGTACAGAATAGTACACGAAAACCCGAAGTCGCAGATGGCATCATGATTATGACATGTACGTGCTGACCGCTGGAACTCAGTTCCGGCATCGGTCCGCCTTGCTGCTTCACCACGTCAATTTCGTATCGCAATCCTAGATTGGCTAGGGTACCCCGTAAGGAGACCATAGGCCTGTGGGGACTGCCCTAGAGAAATATGAATAAATACTATACTATACTATGTACAGTGCACGTGTACAAATTCATGTAATACTCTGCATGACTGTCTACCCAGTGTGTAAGGGAAGGGGTGCATTGTGGTGTTACCATCAATATTCAACTTATTCTTTTGCTCACTGAGCAATACAATCTTTCCATTTTCTTTCTTCTGTTTTCTTTTACAATTTAATCCTCCCCACCCAATATCCCTTTGGTGCGTCCATGGAGCTATGAAGCCGAGACCTCTGGTCGGCGGAGCTTAATGGGCCCCATCACCACACTCCATCATTCACCCCAGTGTCTGGAGATATGTGGATTTTGTAGAAAAAAAAAAAAAAAAAAACCATGGAAACATTACCCAATCGGGTACCTGTGCCACCCGTGGAAAACTACCCGAACCCGATACCCGAAGAAAATGCTACCCGACTCAGCACTAATATAATCTCAGCACAAGTTGCTCACTACCATCGCTTCAGGGATGTCCATGTGTAAGTGGGTGTTGTTGTTCAGGGGCGGATCCAGAGATCTCTACAGGGGGGTTCCGGTTGAGCCAAAATTGAACAGCCGAAATATTATGGAATCAGATGTGCGGTTGACACTTGTAAAATAACGACAATCCGATTGTGTTAGTGGAATCGCATGCTTTTAAAACACACTACGGACATAATAATATTTTTCCATCATCGACCACACCACAACTGCGCTCTCCAGCCGGCCTCGACACGTTGCCACAGCACACCACCATCGCTGGAGACTGAGTCGGAGCGCAGTTGTGGTGTGGTGGACGATGGAAAACCTGTGTACAGGGCCAAATGCTGCTGCTTACCCTACATTGTAAAATAATTTACTACCAACACATAATCATATACATGTATGCACTCGACTGGCACACAGGTTCAGTGAGGGCTTGAAGACCCTTTCAACTTCTTGTAAAGATCGAATAATTATGCAGGCCATGGGTACGTTGAGAGCCAGGAATGCCGAAATGACAACTAAGTTACTTTCCCTGTCCATTTGTACTTTCGGAAATTTTTGGCATTTTTACGATGCGAAATGCTCTATAGTCACAGGACAAGAGCATCGTCTTCACTTCAGTGACAGAAACAACAACAGCGAAACCGTGTCGACGGGGCACAATCCTTTCAAGGTCATCTAAAACACAT
>NW_027045049.1:0-19000 GCF_964019385.1 Sycon ciliatum | reverse complement strand
TCGTGAGATCGGGTCATGGCGTACGTGCACTTGGCCCGTGCAAACTACGAAAATGTGCAGAACGCAAAATTCGTGCAAAAATTCGTACACACTTTCGCAAGGACTGTCGCGAAACTTCGTTCGAATTTTCGTTTTGCAGAACCTCTCTACTGAACCTTTCTTTAGAAACATGACGGCAACTGAAACAGCAACAGAGAAAGTACGATACATGTACAGCACATTCTTGCAGGTACATGTACTACAAACAGATTGCAGATCGTAATTCTTGCTTTGGCGGCACGAAACTTTATTTGGGGCAGTGCAATCTCGGCGTGTCTTGCTTGCTGAGAATTCACCTCCATTGTTCCTGCCCCATGTTTGACATGCATCGAGATCAGACTGCATGTTCGCTCTACTGGCGAGGGTGTCTTCAGGTTTGTATGAAGCAAACAAGTTACTGATCCTCTCCACAATGGAGATTTTCCCTGATATGCGAATATATTTTGCAAACTCGGTCAATGGGTCCTTGAACCTTTCCCTCCAGATTGGGAACTGCCAACGATAGTATGCCACTGACTAGTGCCCTACTTGTAACGTACCAATGTACAATGAATATGAGTATTTCGACAACACATCTAACATAAGCCTTACCGTCAAGAAGGTGAACTCGCGTTCTTCGCACACTGTAGACAAGGGCAAATAGATAAAAATGGATCTAAATCCGAATAAAATCAGCACACGTTTCCGTAAATGAAAGGGTGAGCATAAGCAAATGAATCGAAGGAAACAAAGAGATCCTGTCAGCTTTCCATTATTAATTTTATTGAATTCCGCCCAAAATCAGCACACTTTTCGTAAATGAAAGAGTCAACACAAGCAAATGAATCAAAGGGAACTGGTCAACTCACCTGTCATTGAGTAATATTCCGCGAAAGGAGGTCTCAGCAGCGCCGAAACGAAATAAGCCAGGCCAGGAGACGAAATATCCGAAACAGCTCATACAAGAAGCAGTTCCAAAGAAGGAAGTTCCTCGCGCATGCACATCCGAACGTTCGAACACGGACTGCACTGCAACACAATGTCTGCCGTGCACGTGCACCGCACGCGGCTACCACCCGTTGGTAGATCTAATACCGAGCACCTTACGTAGAGACTTACGTAGCCTAACTGAAATACCGAGCACCTTACGTAGAAACTTACGTAGCATAGCGGTGTCGTTTTTCTTGCCATGTGAACACAATAATAGAAAAGCTGACAGGATCGCTTTTCTAAATAATGGACTCTTGACGGTATTGATGTATATAATAAATGTAGAGCCGAAGGATTTATTGCAATTACATACCAGTATAAAAACCGAGGTCCCCCGAAGTTTTTATCACTGGTATGTAATTGCAATAAATCCTGAGGCTACTACATTTATTATACATATGTTGACCTTCACTTTCCCAGAAGCTTTTTTGCGATGCGACACGCGATGCGACACGTGATGCGACAGGCGCGAAACCGGGAAAACCCCAAATCGCAGCCTTGTCGCACCCCACGCAACTGCCGCAACTGGGCCATCGCAGAAGTTGAGCTTGGCTCAACTTTTGCGATGCGATGCGATGCGACAAGCGATTTGGCGTACGATTTTGACCTTTTCTACAGCAAAGTTGTACAAAGGTTCAAGAGTTGCCTATAAATTTGTACAAGTTGTATCAAACCGCGCGAATATCATGGTGACGTAGCCAAATCAGCAAGATGTTGTCGCATCACTGACTTCTTCTGTGAATGGTATTTCGCGAGTTCGCATCGCACGCGTCCATCGCAGATCGCGTCGCATCGCGTGTCGCATCGCAAAAAAGCTTCTGTGAATCCCGCTTTAAAAGGAGTATTATATAAACAGTATTTATTGGCCTTTAAATAGTGGTATTTTATAAACAGTATTTATTGGCCCAAAAGCCAATAAATACTGTCTATAAAATACCACTAGGCCAATAAATACTGTTTATAAAATACTTTTTTTTGAAACTTGGTAAACCGGCCTCTTGTACGGGCAGAATTTAGTAACACAGTGATTCAATAAAAACAAGTACCAGTAGTTACATACATGGACCATACGAGAAAAAGCAATGATGACGAGGCATAAACAAGTGTCTAGCGCTGTATGGCAGCTTCCGAGACAGCGAGTCGAGCGGATGACTCAGCCACCTCCGGGTGCGAATACAGCCGTCGTGCACCACGCAGGCAAGCCACGCCTGCACGGAGAAGGGCGAAGCTGAACCTGCAGCGGATCCATGCCATCACTGCAGAGTATGGCTCACCAGATTTGTCGGAGACCATTGCAGCTATTCTCTTGAGGAGAGCGGCAGCAGCTCGACCAGTACCACCAGTTGCAGCGAAAACCACAGGGATGAAGGTTCCACGCTCGACCTCCTTGACGCGCTGTTCGTATCGCCTCCGTTTTTCACGTTCATGACGCTGGTAGCAAGCGGTGATGGAAGAGGATCGATTTGAGGGAGCAAAGGGGTTGAAAACCCGAATATCGAGAAAGACTCTCTCAAACCGACCTCCCCAAACACCACTCGCCGCAACATCAAGTCGAGCCTGGTCTTCTGTGGAGGCAGTCTTGTAGCGGAGCTGCTCACCAGAGAGCGGTTGTAAGTGTGGCTCGATAGCGACACTATTGGCGACACGTTTCAATAGCGAGGCAGTGATGTCCCGCACCTCATTGTGTCGAAGTGACGGGAAACCTCCGGTGCTGCATGTCAGGGCATGGGCTACTGTGAAGCTGGCTCCACAGACACAGGTTGACGGTAAGCGAGAAGGCCGCCAGCCATAGCGCAGTGCCAAACCATCGCGGAACTCGCTTTTGGATAGCACAAATCCATGACGGGATAGCGGACGACAAGTAAGCCAGCTGGAGGCGCCAGGCTCACTTGCCAACTGAATTGTGTGCTGCAAAGTGGGCGATGCGTCGGCAGCGAAGCCACGGATGTCGGTCTTCGCTTTCTGGCGGTGATCTGCACGCTGTGACGCTTTGGCTGAGGCAACGCTGGCAAGAGCTTCCGTCACACTGAAGTCTTGGTCGAGGATGTTGGTGGTGAGCGCCGCTGTGTTTATAAAATACTCCTTTTTAGGGAAAAGTGCAGTGCTGCATGGAAAAGTACAGCGGTATTTATTGAGTCAAGCAAATTTATTTGAATTTGATACTGTTGATGGTGTGCTCACTAATGAGTGTGGGTATTTATCAAAGGTCAATATATATGATAATAATAATAATTTGATAACCGCAATCAGTAATACAAGCTGGATCGACATTTGTGTACACTGTATTCATGTATTGTAAAACTGTGGAGACAATGTGCAATAAAACGATGAAAAATGTGAAGAAATTGTGTAGAGAAAGAAAGGGATTCAAACAAGTTTTCGTACAACACTCATCAGGAATCGTCGTTGTACTAAAGGACACTGAAACAAAAATTGAACTATTATAGAAAATCTAAGTTAGAGAAATAACACTAAGAGCAACAACAGTGAAATTTACAAGTGTGAATTTTAACAATCAAAGCGAGAAATGAACAAAGGAGAAAGGAAGGAAAGACAACGTGATAACACATAACAGCAGTACATTACACCTAGAACATTAACGGCCAAGCTTGGCCGCACTAAACACGACACGTTACTTGAACAATTTCAACCCAATTATACTATCTTTCTGTACACACAAATTAGGCTTGTACAGACGCTGATAGATAGCTTCCAACACTTTTAACTGTAGTCCATAACCATGACGACCACGGCACAATACAGTGAACGAAGAGTCGGAATACGCACCGCAACAATCAGGACTAGCCAGCAGATGATTGTACACTGAAGACTTGCTACCACGAAACCTACGCACAACACTAACACTCTCACCGGCACTCTCACCATCACTCCCATCACTGCTCTTCGACTCACTGCTCCCTCCGCCGTCCGTTCCATCCTCCGCTTCCTCTGTACTCTCTCTGTCTCGTCCATCCCGCCTGGCCGGGTCCATTGAACTCAACTCGGCCGTCCCCCTGCTATCACGTCCCTCCTTTCGCCCTCGTCCGCTGAGTGCGTAGCTTCTGTTGTAGTTGGCTGTTGATCGTCTTGGTCTTTCAATTATGGGCTTGGATGGTGGATTAGTTGTGGTTGCTGTAGATTGCGTTGTTGGTGTTGGTGTGGGAGTTACTGATATGCAAGGTGGGTCTCTTTGAGTCGGCATTTGTAGTGTTAATGCAGCTGTCAGTGTTGCTCGCGGTCTGCCACTGGCAAGCTCCACCGCCGCAAGAACCGATGGCGGAGGATCAGGAGGAGGCAGTGGGACCGGGACCGCAAGCGGCACCGCCTCAGCCAAAGCCGCCGGGGGCACTGACGAGGGAACCACCGACGGCCGGAGCAAAGGCGGCGACACAAGCCGACCCGATGAGCCACCACGCCCATTCTCCTCCACCACCGCCACCAACGACGGCGGAGCAAGCACAGTCTGAGAGCCAGGATCCGCGGGTTGTGTAGGCAACGGCTGTGTGGTTAATGGTTGTTTTCTAGGTCGCCCTCGCTTCGGTCTTTGTTGTTGTGCGCAAGGTGGAAGTATGTGACGTGGTGTGTGTTGTTTGATGCGTGCGTTCAGGTGCTGAACAGTCCTACCAACATACCGACTAGCGCATTGTCGGCATTCAAAGTTGTAAAGTTGTACAACGACGATTCCTGATGAGTGTTGTACGAAAACTTGTTTGAATCCCTTTCTTTCTCTACACAATTTCTTCACATTTTTCATCGTTTTATTGCACATTGTCTCCACAGTTTTACAATACATGAATACAGTCTACACAAATGTCGATCCAGCTTGTATTACTGATTGCGGTTATCAAATTGTTGTCTCCTCGCCGTTTGTTCAAATAATAATAATAATAATAATTTAATAACGAAGGTACGTGTTGGGTCGTAAGTATCCACGCAAACACACATCCAGTCAAAATAAGGCACTTGTCAAAGTATCCGAACGTTTTCGGTCCCTTCTCATCAAGGATTATACAGGGAATGGCTCAAGTTGGAAAGACTAAAACTTATATAGCGTAAAGATATGAGATAACAACACTCGTGACAAGGTGGAAAATTATCAAGTTCAGCACGACACAAAACTCGAAGGAAATAATAATAGTGACAACAACATAGTGAGCAAATTAAGTTACATTGTTACCACCTCGACGAGGAGTAACACCAAACAATTGTAGCGACAACACATTTTCTTTCTGTACGCAAAGTTCAGGATCTAACTTACGGATATACAAAGCTTCTAACACAGCAAGATGCAACGCACATCTACCACGTGACAATATTGAGAACACACAGTGATAATGTGTTCTCAATATTGTCACGTGGTAGATGTGCGTTGCATCTTGCATTGACTGTTGTTGTCACTTCCGTTGTCGTTGCACGTTCGTCCTCATCAGTCCGTATTTTCACTTGGTAGGTAGAACCCTTCAGCACCTGGGCGCACGCATTCGTCAACATGTGCCGTTAAGTTGTGTTCCGCTTGATGCGCGCGATTGTCGTCCTCGCCGTGGTCGTCCTCCAAAATGTGCTGTCCAGTCCATCGGTGGATCTTCCTCTTCCCGTGAAGATGTGACTGCATGCCCGTCCTCCTCTGCGTGTGTAGGACACGGGCCAGCTGAGAACAGCATAAAAGATGGTGAAAGACCCACACGTAAACCACCGAAACTGACAAAGGATCTGTCGGCGTCGGAAAGGGTGACGAGAAGCCAAGTGAAAATACGGACTGATGAGGACGAACGTACAACGACAACGGAAGTGACAACAACAGTCAATATTCGAAAACGTGGTAGACCGCGAAAACTAACCTCAATATCGGACACCGGACAAGTTGGAGTAAGAAGCTCAATAGAAATCCGCAATGGAGGAGACGTAACGGAAAGGACACCGGGTATCGCGCACCCAACGGTTAGTGTCAAGAAACGTGGAAGGCCGCGGAAACGCGAAGAGACAGATAGTGGTGATGCCACGAAGAGGCGAGATGACGGGACATTGGAGGAGACAACACCCAATGGAGCTAAGAATCGCACTTCGTCAATCAAGCAACATCTGTCAGCCCGTACCAATTGTCGTGAGTTGTACAGTGATAATGTTTTCTCAATATTGTCACGTGGTAGATGTGCGTTGCATCTTGCTGTGTTAGAAGCTTTGTATATCCGTAAGTTAGATCCTGAACTTTGCGTACAGAAAGAAAATGTGTTGTCGCTACAATTGTTTGGTGTTACTCCTCGTCGAGGTGGTAACAATGTAACTTAATTTGCTCACTATGTTGTTGTCACTATTATTATTTTCCTTCGAGTTTTGTGTCGTGCTAAACTTGATAATTTTCCACCTTGTCACGAGTGTTGTTATCTAATTATCTTTACGCTATATAAGTTTTAGTCTTTCCAGCTTGAGCCATTCCCTGTATAATCCTTGATGAGAAGGGACCGAAAACGTTCGGATACTTATGACAAGTGCCTTATTATGACTGGATGTGTGTTTGCGTGGATATTTGCGACCCATAACTTACCTTCGTTTTAAAATAATAATAATAATAGTATAAATAAATAATAATAATGGTGGGTCTGGCGATTTTTTCTCTTTTCAGGCAGTTCACTTCCCCAACTGATCCTTTGTATTTGAAGTTCTCCCAATCCGTTCAAAAATAATAATAATAATAATAATAATATTAACTGGTTTGAGGGAAAGAGACAAACGGGAAAAGTCTGAAGAAAAAATTGACTGTCACCACCAGGACTCGAACCAGGGACCCTCGCTTGTAGCCAGCGATGCTCTAACCACTGAGCTATGGTGTAGTCGTCATCCCAGCAGAGGCCGTTCAATATTTTCTCCAGACTTCGTAACTCACACTTCCTGATAATAATAACTTTATTAGGATGACCAAAGGCTGATCAAGAGTACATAAACCTCTTGATATGATGTGAAGGCCATCCTTTACATATTGATATAGGGCATTCCATTGATTGGTGACAGAAAAAACAAAAGAAATTATAGCAATAAAAACTGCTTTATGGCAGTTTTCTAAAAAAAGTTATTGTGTTCTAGTCCATGGACCCCGTCTAAAAAGTAAGAAATTACCGAAATGTGATAGCTGAAAATTAAAATTTCACACAAAACCTCACAATAATCACACACAGAATTAAAAGCTACATGTAGAAGACCTTTCCCCTCGTGATCCTCTTTCCTATGCATGCATGTTGCCAATTGTTGGTGCAGTACAAGTTTATAAAGTTGAAAGCAGCATTTCAAGTGTTGTGATTATTGTGAGGTTTTGGGTGAAATTTTAATTTTCAGCTATCACATTTCGGTAATTTCTTACTTTTTAGACGGGGTCCATGGACTAGAACACAATAACTTTTTTTAGAAAACTGCCATAAAGCAGTTTTTATTGCTATAATGTACTCTTGCTCCCTGCTGCATGCTTGAAAGTGCAGACTACGCGTGTGCTAGGCATGCGCATTTGACCTTTTTAGCGTCATAATTCAATGACCAGCAATCGCTTTTCCAGCTTCTTCGCTTTCGTTGCAACTAATGACTAGCTAGATCTTTGTCAGAAAAAGGTTTTCGTATGAAATGCCTTCAGGCCCCATTTCTTAGTGGAAATAGCAGAAAACACAATAGAGTCCTGCACATTCAACACCCTACCGGGTCTAAGGTAAGGGGGTGATTATTGTGCAGTTCCAGCCCGGGCTGGTCGACAGGCGGGCCAGCCCGCCTGCAACGGGATCTCGGGGTTGTACACAAATGCACACCAAACCTGTGGTGCGTTTACATGGCAAGCGGGCTGGCCCGGCGAGGCGGGATCCCGCCCCGAGCCACCCGGGATCCCGGCTAGATGGCCATGGAAATTCTGTCGTTACTCGCGAATTGTCGTTATATCCGCAGTCGTTATTAGCCAAGTTGACTGTAGTGTGTTTGCTGCATACCCACAACGGGCTGGCGTGTGCTCAGCGCATATAAACAAGAGTACATAACCCCCCACTAGTGCACTCTGGGGGGTTATCATGGTTATCAAGAGTACATAACATAGTACATAGTACTCTTGATATAAACTCACTGCGGGCTGGCGACCAGCCCGGCCTTGCACAGGCTTTTTTGTGACGTAACAGTGTATGGTTGACATTTTTTGAGCTCTGATATTGCTGTCATAACTTATGACATAAGTATGTCCTCAACAGCCCTGGGCGGCTTATCGCCCCAGGAAATACGGAAACGGACTGTCTTCCTGGACCTTACCGACAGCCTTTACGCGAAACCTTTCGGAGCGCGAAGCGGTGAGTTAATCACTGCATTGGAATCAAGTACAGGTTCGAAGGAAACTGTCATTGGTATCCAGTATGTAGGTCGGCTTTGTAGGCTGACTTTAAACTCTGTAAAAGCTCAAGAAACACTGAGCTCAAATGGAATTGTTGTGGCTGGTGAACGTATTTCTGCCACGCCCGCGATCGACACAAGGAACGTAACTGTCCACGTTCAAGAGGTACCACTGTGGGTGAGATTTGAGTGTATACAGAATGCTCTGGCTAGCTATGGAGAGGTGCTGGGGATTACCTTTGCGAAGACCCGCCTTCCCAGTGGTGTGTTCATTTTGAATGGGACTCGATTAGTCACCATACGCCGAAAGGCTGAAAAGGCAACCATTCCCTCCTACATTTCTGTCTCGGGACGAAGGGTTCGGGTTTGGCACCACGGGCAACAGCAAATGTGTCGAGTTTGTGACAGAGTTGGACACGTTGCCAAAAATTGCACGTCCACCACAACCACGCAGACCACGACACCCCCGACGAATACGGATATAGCTAGCAGCGCAGAATGTGCGGCGGATACGGGAACTGACCCCCGCACTGCCGAGCTAGAGTTCAACTCTGCAAGTGAACTCGGCCGAAACAAGCGCTTCACAAGCCAAGGAAGTCCCAACGGGGCTCCCCACTGGCGAAACTACACAGCCGGCAAGAGATGCGTCCTCGACCTCCCCTCCTCACCCAACCTTTGCTGCCGTGACCGCTGCCTCCTCTTCCTTGCAGTCAAAACCCGATCTTTCAGATGAAACAGCTGAAAACCACACTCTAGAAAACTCAGAAAGCATAGCAGATTCCCATGCCGACACCAACAGTATGGACTCGACGCAGACTGAACAAACAAACAACGACACTAATCTTCACCACAACGACGACCTTATTCCAAATTCTGAATCCTCCGTGGCTGCACGTTCAACAGCTCCAGCAACACAAACGCAAACTCTTCCGGCAGCATCTCCTCCCACGATCCAATCACCAGCCACCTCCTTGCCTTGTTCGTCCGTTTCCCCCGCCAAGAAACGTCGCCCCACCGAGTTTGATACGTTGCGGTCGGACCCTACTGAAAGCTATTTGAAAAAAAAGAAACACTAAAAAATGATCCGTGTGTGTCTACTAAACTGTCAAAGAGCAGTAAAGAAGATCTCCGAACTGACATATCTATTAGCCGCAAACTCTATTGATATTTTATTAGTAACAGAAACTTGGTTCAACGATTCCCATCATGATGGTCAAGTCTCCATTCCCAACTTCTTTCTACTCAGGAAAGACCGTGTAAGTGACACCCAGAGGCGAGGTGGCGGAGTTGCAATATACTACCACCAGTCTCTCAGTGCATTCATTTCCCGCAGGGCTGACTTGGAGCCTCCTCCTCCTATTGAATGCCTCTGCGTTGAACTTCGCCTCAAAACAACATTGGTTATGCTTTTCAACTGCTACAGGCCTCCGTGGCAGAATATTCAGACATTTTGCCAGGACATATCTGGCAAAATTGAACTTGTGTCAAACACTTGCAAACATAACATTGTCCTTGCGGGCGATTTCAATGCCAAGTTGTCGACTTGGAATGTTGGAGACACCTCTACCCGCGAGGGCCTGACATTACAAGATACCCTGGACAATTTAGGACTATATCAACTAATGCGTGACACACCTACACGTTTCTCCTCCACGGGAACTTCCAAGTCGTTGCTGGATCTCGTGTGCACAAACAACATTGACTTTGTGAAATTCACATCTACGCTTGCACCACTGGGCGACCACACTCCAGTTATCTTCCACTTTGATGCATTGCCACAATCGGCCGACACGACACCCTCGAGGTGGGTGCCTGACTACAGGAATTCAAATTTCAAAGCCTTGTGTGATCACCTCACCCAGCAACCTCTCTCAGACTGTATGACTGGCGCGACTCATGGTGACAGCGATCTATTTGCCTGGCAAGGTGTTTGTTTTATCCACAGTTAATAACTATGTCCCGATGAAACTGATCACGAAGGGTAGCAGGACACGATCGCGCCACAAACCGTGGTTTTCCACCAGTCTTCGCACGCTTCACCGAACTAAAGAACGACTTTTCAAGCGAGCTAAATCTACGGGCCTCCTATGCGACTGGGTCGCCTATAAATTGTCTCGCAACGCTTTCGTTTCAGCCAACAAAACTGCAAGAGATAGCTACTACTCCCGCCTGAGACATGACCTTAATAATGGGTGCCAAACTAGAACATGGTGGAACCGTGTGAAGCGGCTATGTGGCATTTCCTCACCCCTTGGGACAATACCAACTTTAGTTTCTGCAAAATGGTTGTGACATAGTGACTGACTCTGAAAAGGCAAACCACTTAGCAGACCATTTCGCACGACAAAGTCAGACTCAGAACCAACAAAATCACCAACGGAGTACACAACCCACAGCACCTTGCACACCACAAGCACCACGGCTCGAAAGTTTGTTTGAATTGGACGAGGTTACTCCTGGCCAAGTCTTTGATGAAATAAAACTGCTAAAGGTCCATAAGTCCTCGGGCGGACCCATTTCTAACACTCCTCTGCGGGAGACCGCCTCGGTAATCTGTGATTCTTTGGCAACCCTCTTCAACATTTGCATTCAGACAAGCTCCTTCCCTGGTCAATGGAAAACTGCCGTCATCACACCAGTCCCCAAACCAAAAAAACCATCGCACTCAGCTGAAGGTTATCGTCCAATTTCTATCCTGCCCAGTATTGGGAAACTTTTTGACAAGCTGGTAAACCGACAACTCGTTCGTTTCCTGACGGACAATAATATCCTCAGCCAGACACAATTCGGATTTGTTCCTAAACGGTCCGCAATAGATGACTTGCACAAAGATTGTCTGGGTTCGAGATGGGGCAAGTGGACCTTCTGACTCTGACTTCCCCACCTTTTGAGTTCGTGACTTTCGAAGTCTCGCTTTTTGCCTGACGAACACTGAGCTAGTTTTTTTGGCTAGAGAGTAGAGTTGTTTTGATTCGGCTTGTATCGTCATGCCGAAGCGCTGCTACGCTCCTGAATGCACTAGCAGACGAGAGATGGAACTGAGGCTCCCATTCCATACGTTCCTTTCCGAGCCGGCCGGCCGGGAGGCCGCGAAAAATGAGGGAATCTTATTTTAGTATCATTGGTGTAGGCTGCAACAAGCACGTCGTGGTCCTGAAGTGTGACTACTTTCCCGCAGTGGAAGCGAAGTCAAGCACAACGAAAGTTTGTGGACGTCTCAGAAAGAACTCGATTCCCTTTGATTCGGCTGCACTAGCCCCAGAGCGACCCTCTCCTGAGGACAGACTGCGGAGAGGCCAGGAACCTGCCCAGTCACGAGTGGAAGCCCAAACCACGAAAATGAGGGGTGGAAGGACTGGGTGTGAGAGCCAGATGGCCTTTAGTAGTACTTCAAGTAGTATCTGAGTTGAAGGAGAGAACCGTTGAAGTGTGCTGGAGAAACGCTGTGAAGTCCTCAGGCCTGATGTGTACTAGCTACTGTTGAAGTCTCACTTGTTCCGATATGAACACTTCTTCAGCCCTGACTCTGAGCAGCTGTATCTAGACTTGGACTTAGGCCAGAGACATAGCATTGTAAACCTTACTGAAGCCATATGTATCCAATGCCTGGCTCTAGTGAGAAAGCAGTTTGGCGCAGGCTCACAAACTATGATTGAATCAGGAAGTGGTGGAAAGTCACATTATACCTCCCCATGATTAGCTGGTAATGACGACGATGCGGCTCCGGCTGGGTTTCATGGGAAAGTAACTTGCATACCTGTTTAGTTGCAACGAGGCAACAGTACCCCATGTACTGAAGACATGATTGAACTACATGTTATCTCCTGGGAGAATGTGGAACAAATAATGCCAGAGTGTGTCTGATACACATCACAGTCTGCTGAGTATGTTCATTATTGTGGACGTAACCGAACTGCGCTGTGAGGTACCTTCTGCGTTGGACCTACAGTTGAGCCACTACTCTTCTTACAACGGTGAAAGGATTTGTTGGAGCATCATCAAACAGTGCATTCGCCTTCATCATACACTGGCTCCGTTGCCTACAGTAATTCACATTTTGACGGGGCGCGCTGGGACGATACGGAAGGAGCGGCGGGAACCATTGGAGTGCTCATGATGCTGGTTCAGCGGAGACGGATGTGTCAGGAACGGGAACGCAACCGCACTACTGTACAGATCAAGAAGCGATGGAAGAGTTGAATCTGTTCAGCCTTCTAGTAAGTTCTATGCCGTGTACAGGGACACAGCGGTAAAATGGCTACATTTCGAATGTGAACTGGCGATGGCATTGTGTGGCGACGAACACAACTGCAGCTGCTCAAATTTCAGCATTTCAAACATTATGCTTCCCATGATAACTCACCGAATGGCTCACATGACGGAGTTGGACATTACCAGGCTAGGATTATCATTTGCTGTATTTATGGATAGTCCTTGAGTTTTCAGATGAAGTGCTTTATC
The DNA here is from genome assembly GCF_964019385.1 of Sycon ciliatum. Lineage (NCBI taxonomy): Eukaryota > Metazoa > Porifera > Calcarea > Leucosolenida > Sycettidae > Sycon > Sycon ciliatum. The sequence goes on along the minus strand of NW_027045049.1, from coordinate 6,184 downwards.
TTTTACCTGTCGTTCCTTTAGTATGGCACAATGTCCATGGCTGCTTCTTTGTCTTCATAACAGACTGGTATAATCAGCATGATTCTGCTTTATTTGAGAAGAAAGAACACTTTCCATTCGGAAAGGAAGCCCAGAAACGTCAACCCCCATGGACTGTGCTTCATGACTCTCGTGCATCGACGTTAACCGTTGCAATAACTGCTGCATGTATGTTGTGCTGTGCGAACCGTACAAGATTTTACAGCTCACCCACGCCTTCCCAACAGGCTCCTATATCCCGTACCGTTAGCGTTACATTGAATATGAACTAGGCTAGCACAGCTATCCTTTCGTTCTTTTCATGGCGGCGGGTAACATGGAACTTGACGTGTTCTTGGGATCCTCGTGCAACACTTGCTATTCCCGGATGCCATATTATTGGGTGAATCGAGGTTGCTTCTATGCTCACTGTTGTTTAGTAAGACAATTTTTTATAACTATTTCACCGAAGAATAAGGCAAGAGTATTTTTGGGTTGGTTTGGACGCCTTGCTTCTCTTCACACAATATACAGTCATGTACTTCCACTAACCCTACAAGTGCACATAACTCATGAGCTGCTGAAGACAGTGACGGTACTGCATGTACATGTACATGCCGTGCACCGTTCATTCATGCTGACAAAAAAAGTACACTACAGACGCGTGTAGGGTGCCCGCAGTGTAGCCTGGGTGCACAGGGTGCACTTGCCCCGTCTTACTCGCGGCTCGGATCTTTGTGCAAGTCATCTATTGATCAACTCCTTGTATTAACACACAATATAATATACTCTGCATTGGACCGGCGTTGTACATACAATATGATATTCTTGGATTTCGCGAAAGCGTTTGACAGAGTTTCACACCACGACCTGATCACAAAACTCACCTCGTTTGCCAACACCTCGACCACCCGCTGGTTTGAAGACTACTTGACGGACAGACGCATTCAGGTTCGAGTTTAATAGTGACTCACTGAGTGACCCCCGTCTTCTCTCTGCTGGGGTCCCACAAGGCTCTCACTTGGGTCCCAGTGGCGTAGCCAGGGGGGGTGCTTTGGGTGCCCAAGCACCCCCCTCAAAAATTTCAGGTACCATTTACTGCTGTGGATCTACGCCCGCCCGCGATCGAGACTCGACGTCGACAAGATCGACGCCACACGACGCTGCGCTGCACGACGGGGCCCGGCCAACTGTATTACTAGTAGCGCATGCAGGTTGCACTTGAGACTGCATGCATGGCTGCACATGCAGTCATGTTCTCGCCGGTGACAGGCGCAGTAGTGCTAAATTATTAATTTTTAGTACAATGTAGTACTACCGGTACTGTAATTTGAACTAGTACTACCGTGGTAGTATAGGTTGTGTGTAGATCTTTGCCTTTGAATGTGAGTTTGGTCGTTTTCGGATGCACTGCGCATTGTACAACTACCGGTATATAGACTCGCACTTTGTGTAGCTAGACTTGGTAGAAGTGAAAGAGAAGTGTCAACGTCGTTTTGTGATCCGCAAGTCGAATGGATTCTTATGAAAATGTCGATCTTGAAGTACATGTATTTCAGTCGAGGGAAGTCGAAGAGACCAGATACCAGTAGCAGCAGTGCCAGTGCCATTTCCGAATCTGACGAATCTAATTGCGAAATTGTCGAAGTCGAAGACTCGGAAGAGCCGCAGTTGTCGCCCTTGGCTGTACCAATAGCAGTCGTCCGAAATGACATCGGTACCTTCATGGAGGACATTGCGAAGGGTGCAATCTCTTACCATCCAACTTCTGTAGCAAAGTACTGTGCGTTTCATACGATTATCTGACTTTTTATTGAATCATTGGTGGAATGGAAAATAATGAAATAGATGCAAAAATGAAGGATTTGGCACTCAATATCGAAAAATTTTCCGGGGGAGGGCCCCCGGACCCCCCCCCCCATTTTTCGCGCCCTTCCGGCGCAGGCCAGCACTTTCAGTCAGCACCCCCCTCAGCCACAATCCTGGCTACGCCCCTGGGTCCAGCCTTATTCCTCCTATATATCAACACCCTGCCTTCGTTAGTGCAATCAGATCTGTATCTCTTTGCCGACGATACAGCATTAGGTAACACATCGTCTTCCGAAGTACAAGAAGACCTGGACGCGTGTGGATCTTGGGCTCTCTCCGCGGGGGGAGATTACAATGCTGAGAAGTCAGCACATGTGGTTTTCTCCTCCTCAACGGACCCTCCTCAGGGGCGGATACAGGGGGGGTTCAGGGGGTTCGGACGAACCCCCTAAGATAATTATTTCGACCATGGCATGGGTCCAGTCGATTTTTTTGTTGTATCCAAGTAACGTTTATATAGTTAGTCAAGTGCGCAGCCAGCGAAGTGTAGCGTAGATCTACCGCGTAGCCAGTAGACTTCATGATTCACTGGCATGCATCCTGCATGCAGGCATGCAGTGCAGGTCAAGGCATGCAGTGGTTGGGACTGTACTAGTATACTGTTGTACGCGTACCATTCGAATCGAAGTGTCTGTACGTAGATCTACGCGTATCATGTGACTTGAAACGATCGACAGTTCACTCAAGTGGTGGAGCAAAAGGTGGAAAAACTGCCACTTGTCCTACTCTCCCCTGACTCACTTGTGAGGTCTGCATTCGCCACTAAGGTGTGCAAGGCATAGGCATAGTGGTGGCCTGCGGAAGCGAAGGCTAGTTTGTGTGTTTCTGAACATTCAAGCGATGCCAACGCGAATCCCGCGAATTATTATTATTATTGTCCTCCTTTAGCCTAGTTTAGGCTTTACCTTCCTTGTCGTTTTGTTTTATTTCTCGCTGGCTGGACTGTAGATTTCCTCCGTCGCAGTACGAAGATAATGTTTGTGTTTGTCGTGTAGTTCGCCATGTCGCGGTGGAGCAAAAGGTGGAAAAACTGCCACTTGTCCTCCTTACCTTCCTTGTCGTTTTGTTTTATTTCGCGCTGGCTGGACTGTAGGCTTCCTCCGTCGCAGTACAAAGATAACGTTTGTGTTTGTCGTGTAGTTTTCCATGTCGCGACGTCTGCCAAAGAGGCGAGCGGCCGATCAGTTGCCATTGAGCTTGGCTTGAACTTCGTTCCGCCGTGTACGGCGCGAATGTGACGACACGGAGTCCCAGCCGGAGGACAGTCAGAGAACTTCGCCTTCCGTCAGTTCGGAAAATGCTGCAGTCACGGCCTTTAGTTTCTGCCTGTGCTGCAGCTTTGTACTTTGTAAGGCTCTAAACGCATTACCCTTGTCTTGTTGGCCAAGGGCTACCGTGACTATAAAGATTTTCCAACTCCCGGTGTAGTGGGTTACTACCGAACCGAAAACAGTTTGAAGCGAATTTAATTCTGTGCACTCGAAAAAAATTGAACCCCCCCTGAAAAATTCCTGGATCCGCCCCTGCTCCTCTCTACACCTTCTCCCTTAATAACAGTAACATCCCAACACTCAACGAGCACCGCCACCTCGGAGTCATCTTGGCTCACAACATGTCCTGGCAGCCACATTTCCTTCAAATGATAACGAAATTTCGCCAACGCATTGTTCTGCTGTGCCACATGGCCTCTCGTTTACCGCCTGCCGCCATATTGGCGCTTTACCGCGGATATGTTCGGCCTGTGGCGGAATACCCTAGCCAGCTTTGGTTCTGTGGCGTACTTGCACGAGATACCGGGTCACTGGACCGCCTTCAGGCAAAGGTCGCTAGACGATACCTGTACCGGAAAGGCTGCGCAGCTGAGTGGAGCACTTCCAAATCCGAGCTCTTTCGTGCAGCCGGTTTGGAATCCCTCAGTTGGCGCAGACACATTGGAGCCCTCTGTCTGGTTTTTAACGTTATAAAGTTTCATCCACACCTTCTTCGTGCATGTCACTTCTCTCTTAGCTCTAGTGCTCGTCGCCCATTCTATCTCTTATTTGCTTCTGCTCAAGGTCCATATCGAAGCCGCCATGTTCTCTCTCATTCCCTAGCTGTATGGAACAATTTGCCAAAGGACTTGCGTGAGATTGCACATGCTCATAATACATTCAAAAGAGACTTAAAGCGTCATTTCTCTCAGTACTGTTACGACATTGCTGGGATCCCTGGATTTTAAACTGTGTTTTCTTTCTTTTTCCCGTCGCGTGTGCATGTGTTGCTGTTGTCCGGCGCACTCCTGCACGTACTTCTCTGACATCCGATGCTTCATCTTTTTATTTTTATTTTTATGTGCATGTGCTGCTGTTGTCCAGTGCACCCTGCAAGTACGGCTGACAGCCCAGGCTTCCTGTTTTTGTTTATTTGTTTTCTGACGTTTTCTGCTGGCTGAGCTCCTTGCTCTGTGTTTGGTCCGGAGACACCCCCTGATTTAGGTACCATTGCCTTTGGGTTATCCGTCATAATAATAATAATAATAATAATAATAATAATACGAAGTAGTGGTTGCGACTTCGGCGATGATTTGTAAGAAAGGTTTGCTCCCCACACCGGACGTCTGTCTCACCGTCCAGGAGCGACACTGACTCACGCTGCTATCTGGTGTTCACGAGGTGTTTGTCGCGCTGGAAGCGGAACGTCTCTGTAAGTTTGTATCCCTGGTGATGTTTGTGCCTGGAGAGCACTATATAAGTGGTGCTCTTCAGGCACAATCTTCCTCAGCCTACTCAAGCTCAACTGATGAGGGGTGAATTCCCCGAAACACTGTGTATTGAGCAGGGAGTGGTGCTTTCTTGCAGGTTTGCCGAGTCGAAGGTTCGATGGACTTCTCGTGTGCTCTGGATGGCAGTCGTGAGTCAGTCAGGTGTCAAGTACAGTCGGCGGAATAGCGCGAGCTCCGGTGTGGGGAGCAAACCTTTCTTACAAATAATAATAATAATAATAATAATAATAATGTAAACACCCTTGGCGGGCTGGCCCGCTCGCTCCAGCCCGGGCTGGAGTCGCAGCGTGAATGCATAGTGGAACCGCGAGCATAATTCAGCATAATTCAGCATATTTGTTGGCATAATTGTGGCATAATCAAAAGCATAATTTGACGATTGGCCGAGCATAGTCCGCCAATGGCTAGTGGCAGCTTCAGAAGCAGATCGATGATATGCATAATTTCCTGGAAGTTTGACAATGCGCAGATTTTCTTCCATTTTCAGTGTCCCAAACCAAAAGCAATAGCCTTGCTGAAGCATTATAAATAATCATACGGCAGTTTTTGGAACATTATGGTTAGCATTTTTATGAACATTTTCGGAGCATTATCCGCTGGACCCTAGCCCGGATCGATAGAAATGATGGGGATTTTCAACATCAGAAGTTATAGGGGGATCGATAGAAAATAATGATGATTTTCCACATCAGGGCTTATAGGGGGTGGATAGATAATGATGATATTCAACATCAGAGGTTATAGGGGAGAGGGGGTCGATAGAAAGGATGGTGATTTTCAACCACATCGGCTACTACTGCTGCGTTCTGCTGGAGCAACTTTCAAGACAGGGACGATCGCTAATCATCCGGGTACGGTATTCAGTAGCAAGAGTATCGTATTTCCCCGATTATAAGTCGCACTTGATATTAGTATACTGGTGGTAAGCCCACTCTCACGTCCGATCCAAATCGTCTCAAAGCATTCACATACTACCGTACTGGCAATATATGTTGCCGCGTAACGCAGGGGGGTGCGGCGTAACGCGCGACCAGGCTAGTGCGACAAATTTTCGTTGCGTTCGTAACGCGCGTCCGGCGGGGTGCGGCGATCTTTTCATTGCAGTTTGCACTGCAAAAAAAAAGGCTGAAAACTGGACGCAGCAGGAAGTCCTGACACTCGAAGCCGAAGGCGCATCATTCAGTGGCTGGCGATCTCAATGGTTTCTTCTTTCCCGAGGTCGTTTTGCGATAGCAATAGCAAAAAAATGATGCGGCAATAGCAAAAAAGTGATGCGGCAATAGCAAAAAAAGGACTGCGGCAATGTAGAAACCTGTGTAACGGCTCCTGTGCGACTTTGCATGTATTAAACGCCCTGCGTGCGGTAAACATGTGCCAATGTAAACGCTTCATGGCCTCACTGCGACCATATATTGCCAGTACGGTAGTAAGTAAGAAGTCACACTCGATTGTAAGTCGCACCCCCTTCTTTGCCCTTGACGTCTAGTGTAAAAAGGTGCGACTTACAATAGGGGAAATACGGTACAAAACCCCTGG
>NW_027045048.1:0-7000 GCF_964019385.1 Sycon ciliatum | reverse complement strand
GTTTTCAGTGTTTTTTTTCTTCCTGTCATGTCGACAATGGTCATTCTTCTTTCTGTTTCCCAAGATCAATGTCGTGTCTCTTAGCGGCCGTCCGTAAGTATTATGTATTTACTTAGAGACGTCTGAAAGGCGTTTCTTTCTATAAACCACCCACCCACACCCAGAAACGCCCCCAAAAATGCAGATATTAAATACCACTAAAAAACACCATTTTATTATTATTTTTTTTATTTTTTTATTGCAACATCTCAAGACTCGGCGGAAACACCGGCCAATATTACGAGAGTGGGTGATTGCCAACCACGGCGAACCATACTATGCATACAGTACAGTCAACTCCACCTATACGGAACTCGCATATAGCAAATTTCGTGACATACATTTAGCGAATCCTCGTCGATGTCCTTGTTTTTACCCATACAAAATCACCCTTTATAGCTAACAGTTTAAGGTGGCAGCCTGGTCGTAAAATCCCTGAAAAATCGAATTTGTAAATTCATATCGAGTGCTACATCAGTTGAAAGAGCATGAACAGCTGCAAAATCTCTGAACATTTTGTCTCGATCTGACCAGCCGTTCAAGAGTTATGGCCGAAAATGTGCCCACGCAAGGAAAGATTTTTTTGTTGCACGCTGTCATTTGTTGGCAGCACTGTATTTGAATGTGAGCAGACCGTGCGCAACTTGTCGTATCATGGAAACACGCGAAAGTGTGCAGAATATTGCTCCAAGTCCAAAAAAGTCGAAAAAATCACGTTTTTTAGCCACGTATGGGGCTGCACGGCGGCGGGCTTTGCCCGCCGCCATGCAGCAGGACTTTTTCCAGCACCCTCATGACGTTGCAGATATGTGGCTTGATTATTGTAGTTGACGTTGATTTAGTGACTTTGGCAAGTTTGAGTCGTGTCAAGAAGTCAGGTAGGATTCAGTACTAGGCAGTAGTGGAACGCGAGTGGAAGTCTTTGCCGATTTTGGAGGGTATCCTGGATTCGGTTTGAAGCGCTGTGGAAATGGCTTGCTGTGGAGGTCCCAGCACTGGATGTTGTATCAAAGGTAGCACTCGTAGCACGCCCTAAACCTTAAAACAATTCAAAAATTGACTTGGGTCTGTGGGAGTGTGTGAGAGAACGCCCACTCCTGCCGTTGTGACAGATTCCAGGACCACGTTGAAGGGCCCTATCCCACCACCCATGGCTGCTCCTGGACTTTTTTTAGGTTTGGATCCCGCGCACGGACAGAATGGGCAAGAAAATGTTTAAAAAATTGTAAATGCATTTTTTGGTTCCTGGGTGGCTCGCACACCGTGGCACTATGCCGGAATTTTGAGTTTTTCCGGCCTGGAAAGCCTGTCAGTGAGGCGCAAGAACTTTTAAATCATGATCAAAGGGCCAGCATAGTGGCAGGAGTGTGTGGTGCAAATTTCACTCACATCCATTGAGAGACACCAAAGTTACGATCAATTGAATGCCATATTATGAAATTTACGACCAGGCTGCTACCTGAAAGCTGTCTACTCTGCCTTGACGCGTGCAGTGCAGTGTAGTGCTTGTCATCGCCTAGCTGTACTATCGGTTCTTTTGGTTCTTTTTCTTTGTGGGCGAGCATTTTTTACTAGTGATTATTTTATTCATAAGTGTGGTGGTAAACACGCGCCTGGCAATATGGCGGTAAATACACCCCGGACCAGACAGTGATTATAAAACAGGAAGAAAGGAGATAAATGGCTGTAAATACAGTCTAATGTAAATAATAACAATTGTAATTCCAAATGTACGACTATGATGTACTTAGTGCAGTCATGTCAAAAACCGGCCTTCGGCACCGAACACACCTGCCTCAGGACCGGATAGCCGCTTCAGCCACCACGCTCACGACAGAGGCGTCCATGGCTGGCACAGGATGAATCCATTCAACTCTCTCGATTTTTTACTTGTGTTCTTGTAACTTCTCGAGTTGCTTCAAACAATTGGTTCCATTCTTTGCCCGTAAAAGTGGCTTTCCATGTGCTAACGGTAGCAGTGCTACATCATGTACATGTACACACGCGGTATGGTATGCATGCACTCCGAAATGTGTTTTTTAGAAACGCCTTGCAAGCGAACCCACCCACCAGAAACGCCTGTAGCGGTAGCAGTGCTGCATCATGTATATGTACAGGTACACACGCGGTATGGTATGCATGCACTCCGAAATGTGTTTTTTAGAAACGCCTTGCTGACGGTACGGGACGTAAGGGCCTGTCGGGAAGGCTGGGGTGGGCTGTAAAATCTTGCGCGATTCGTACGACACGACATACTACAGTCGTTGCGTCGTTCACCAGCGAACGGCGTCAGTCATAAAGCACGATCCGTGACAAAGTGACTTTTGGACCTATTTTCTTGGTTTTCGGGACTTCTTTTCAATTATTTCTCCTTCAATGAAGCGGAATCAAGTTTACAATACTAGGTTTTCATGAAGACCAAAAACGTAGCTTCGAAAGGTGTGCCATTCAAATAATAGCTCCAGAAAATGATAAAAAAGTTCGTCTGTCACGCTCCTGAACTATCCCTAAATACCATAAATTACATCAGACCTTATCTTGCTAAAATTCAACTCAAGTCGTGTTATCATGGGAAGCGCCGTGTTCGAAATGCTAAAAATTTCCAAGTACGAATCGGTAGTAGTCGGCGCACGACGCCGTCTCCTGTTCACACTCAAAATGCAGCTGTTTTGTACGCTTGCGTCCCCGTCTACGCCCGTCTACGGTATGAAACGTTGAATCGATCCAACTCTTCCCGTCGCCTCCCGATCTGTACGGCGCCACCGTGCTCACAGCAGAGACTTCTGTGTGTGTTATTGTCGTGAAAGTGAACCACAAAGATGCAGCTGTTTTGTACGCTTGCGTCCCCGTCTACGCCCGTCTACGGTATGAAAAGTTGGATCGATCCAACTCTTCCCGTCGCTTCCCGATCCGTACGGCAGTACGGTTGCGTTCCCGTTCCTGGTGTTCACATTGGACGCCGTCGGACTGTCCCGTCGCTTCCCGTCGATCCTTACGTCGCGTCCCGTCGCGCCCCGTCGAATGTGAACTAGGCTTTAGACGTCTGTAAGTACATATGTGTATTTACGGACGGCTGCCCGTTATCGAATCAGTGAATACAATAATACTTGCCAATGTAACAGTGGACAACAGCACTTCGAGGTACGAACAACTCCATCAAAACAGAGACCGCTTACCTCTTGGTCCGTTGAGGTCACCCTTGGCCAATTTCCCTGACTCATATTGAACTGATGGGAGAAGAAGAGCGATAAGTATGGAGCAAGCGCTTTCTCCGTATTGACACAGCTGCTCTAAATGAACCAACAAAACATCAAATGCAAGGTGATATCCACAGTCAACGATCAAACTGAGTTAGTTGTACCATAGACATTGTGATCGAGAGGAGAAAAGAAAGCACCATGCAGTAAAGCATTTCACACGGAGATGTTCAAGGCACGACGCTTCGCATTCGTACCTTGAATTATTATTATTATCAGCACATGACGAGACGAAGCTAGTTGAAAATATGATGAAGCCTTTCGTACCCTAACTCTTCAAAATCAGTTCTTGTACATGGTGATAATGTGACGAAGCACAACGATGTCAATTTATACAGCATATTGGCGGAAAAAACTGTGATGAAACGTACACAGGCTGAATGACAGTGTGAGTTGCGCCAAAGAGTACACGCACTACAGCAGGGAGGTGGGAAGTCAAAATAGCACTAGCTTCCTAACAAACTCCTTCTTTCTACACTGCTCAGGCTGTAGCTTGGCAATGTAAACAGCCTCTAGCACATCTAGGTGACATTTGACATATTTTTACACTATATTCACACCTTGGAAAGGTGCAAACTTCGCTTTTTGTACTTGCTGGCTGCTGTAACTCTACCTGAATCATAATTATTAGCTACATGTATATAAGTGTGTGTTTTAGTTATTACATTTTTATGTGACGGCGTTCCACTGATGACAGTCACAAGAAAACGCTATGGAACTTAACTTTCTTTTTTTCTCTTTTTTTTGTTATGAGTGCACGATTTATCTTATTGATTGCCATTTTACGAATAATTATAGCAATCAAGGTAGGGTACAGGGTAGCAGGATACAATGACAGCACTAAAAATAGATTTGGTGTGCTCCTGGCGGCCGGTTGCTCATTTTTGAGCTCCTGGCTCGTCAGGTAGCGTGGACTCTGGGTTGACTGCCTAGAATTTTCCTTTCTTTGCCTCTCTGGTAAGCTAGGAATAACACCAACTTAGTCTATCGGCAGTATCGACGCATTCATTCTTTCATTCATTCAACGTTTATTTTATTTTCGTCTTCCATGGTTCCGACCATCAATGATAATTGTGATAGTAATTGTTTGACAACGGAATGGCGAGTGGCGACTTTCAACGTACGTGGATTTGCTATGGACGCGAAGAAACGCGACCTGGTGGCGGATGCAAGGACCTACTCCGCGGACATCGTCGCTCTACAAGAAACCAAGATACAAGACAACGTAACGGCAACGCTTGAAGGATATCGACTATTGATGTTCAAGCCAGAAACTCCTGCGTACGGCTTGGGCTTCTTGGTAGCCCCCGCCTGAGCCCGTTCCAGTACAGCTCCTGGACACCGGCGGACTGCGAGCGGCTGGCCGTACTGCAATTGAAGTTACCTTGCAGCGGTGGAAAACGGACGTATTTGCTGAGCTTGGTGAACGCGTACGGTCCCACGTCAGCTGTACCGGAACGAAAACCAGAAGTTCTCGATAAGTTTTATGACCAGTTGACGAAAGTATTACACGACGTCCGGGGAAGCTCAGCTATACTGGTGCTGGGAGACTTCAATTCCAAAGTGGGCCGTAAGCAATGTTATGAAGAGTGCCTGGGAAAATACAGTAAAGGCAAGCGGAATGCCAATGGAGACGCTCTCATTGAATTTGCGCAAATGAACAATCTTCTAATGAGGAATACGTGCTTCCAACACCAAAGCAGACATCTAACCACCTGGGAAGGCAAGAGCCCAGCCGGTAAAAGGATCTTCAATCAGATCGACTTCATACTATGTAACTCGAGACAAAGAGCTGTGCTCCAGGACGCCAGGTCATACGCTGGCACAAGAACCTTTTCTGACCATCGCCTAGTTATGGCCCGTGTAAAATTTAAAGCTCTTCACCCTGTGTGGAACCGAGGCAAAACAATCCGCAAACGCAAGTTCAACACCATGAGACTGGTCAATGACAAGAAAATGCAGAAATTATTCCAAACGAAAATGAAAGAAGCGGCACCTCAACTCCTCAATGTGGCAGAAGCAAGCGCAAGACTCACGGCAACATGCTCATCCATTCGCAAGGTGGCAACTGGAGTAGTCGGATACACACCTAGCAGAAGCAAGCTACCCTACGCTACGGATGAGGTAGACAAACTCTCAGAATTGCAGAGGAAGCTGCGTATGGATCTTAATAGCACACCAAACATGAATAGAAGAAATGAGCTGCGAGTGCAGCGTAACAGAGTGCAGAAGGAAATCCGAATCCTGTCTCGACAGCTGGCGTTACAGCATCTTTAGAGCCGCATCAGAGAAGTGGAGTCGCTCAAGAACGGGCCAATGATGTTTGCAGCGATAAAACTGCTGAAACCAAAGTGCCCACGAGATTTAACCATTGTAGACAACAACGGCAAGGCTGTCCTTGGGCCAGGAGAACAAGCGGATAGAATAGCTGAGCATTACACTGGGAAATTCTCTCCTACTGCTGCAGAGCCAGCGGTTACGCCATTTACAGGAACACCGAAACCCCTCGATAAACCGATTTCCACAGCAGAGGTAGCGAGCGCAATGAGTCGTCTAAAGAACCAACGCTCCTGCGGGCCTGATGACATACCGGCCGAGCTGGTCAAGTACGGAGGCCCTGCACTTGCAGAATGCCTAAGCAGCATTTTCAACGATGTATTCACTCAGCACAGCCAAGCGTCCCTTGGAGATGGTGTACTAATCGCTCTGCATAAGCCAGGCAAACCCAAAGGCCCCATGAACAATTTGCGTCCGATAACATTGCTGACTACTGCCAGAAAAATCTTGTCCCTCATCACATTTAGCCGGATCAGAGCTGACGTAGAGCGATATATATCTCCATCGCAAGCCGGGTTCCGTCAAAACAGATCAACCGCAGACATTGTGTTTTGCAAACGGATCCTGGCATCAATTGTTGAACGCTTCAACACTACTATCTACGTGCTAGGGCTGGACCTGAGCAAGGCTTTTGACACAATAAACCGCACAAAGCTGCTTGATGTCATGGAGCAAGAGAAAATTGGAGACGCAGACGGTTTACGACTGGTTAGGTACCTGCTATCTGGCACGGCGCTGACAGTTCGCGTGAACAAAGCACAGTCCGCACCTTTTGAGACAGCTCGGGGGGTCCCCCAGGGCGACGGATTGTCACCGGCACTGTTCACGGTTTATTTGGAAGCAGCCCTACGAATGGTACGTGACCGACTGCCAGCCCGACCATCAGCAGACACCATTCTACCTGAAGAAACAGCTTACGCCGATGACGTAGACTTCATCTCCACATCAAAATCATTCCTTACCAGCGCCCTACCCGTCATCGCAGGCGTCTTCTCCGAATGGGGTCTTACCGTCAATACCAGTAAGACTGAATGGATCCGTATTTACCTGGAACCCACTTTGGGAGATGCCACCTCTACAACATCTAGAAATGTCGGCACAACTCGTGGTAAAGAAGCCTGGCGACAGGTGAAGACACTCGGCTCACTATACGGCTCTGGGGAGGACGTAGCGCGCCGTATTGGCTTGGCCGCAAGAGCATTTGGAGACACTCTGAAGTTATGGTTCAAACACAACCTGCTTTCTACACCCATTAAAATTCGTTTATACAACACTTTCGTTCTACCAATCTTGACCTACAACCTTGCTTGCCATGGCCTGCCCCGTGCACAAGAAAAGCGCCTAGAATAGATGTGTTTCATAGGAAA
>NW_027045047.1:0-10000 GCF_964019385.1 Sycon ciliatum | reverse complement strand
TTGTATTGGGCCTCCGCAGCTCCCCCCCCCCCCCCCTACACACACCACCACCACCCCACGCACACACTACATTGTCACATAGCACAACTCAACCATTCGCTACCCTGTTATTGAGCACTCCTGCTCGTTTGGTCTCGCGAATCCCAATAAAATCAATCATCAAATCAGAGAGAGAGAGTGAGGGAGAGAGAGAGAGTGAGAGAGAGAGAGAGAGTGAGAGAGAGAGAAAGAGAGAGAGAAAGAAAGGGAGAGAGAGAGAGAGAGAGAGAGAGAGAGAGAGAGAGAAAGAGAGAGAGGGAGAGGGAGAGGGAGAGGGAGAGGGAGAGGGAGAGGGAGAGGGAGAGGGAGAGGGAGAGAGAGAGAGAGAGAGAGAGAGAGAGAGAGTAAGTTACATTTATAAAGACAGGTAAGTCTAACAAATGAGGACTGAGACCTCCACAACAGGGTTTTCACGCCTGAAAGCAGGTGCATGATTTAACAAGCAGGTTGTCAGTCTAGATTTTATGCGCAGATGGAGAAAAAGCGCAGAATTTTTGTAATGAGATGAAAAGCAGAAATAATAAGAAAAGATGAAATGAAAGCCTGCTCACAACCCCGCCCAGCCTTGCGAACTGGGTATGGTGGATTAAGAACCCGGTTCAACGCTCGAGCAAGCGCTCTCCACTCAAGGTGTTCACAGCAACTGATAGGAACTCATATGGGGAAATTATAGAAAAGAAATAATAAGATAAAGAGAATAAATTTCAACGCACCTCAATAAACGGAGCCCCACATACAGTACCTCAGAAAAGTGTATCTTCCGACCAGTGTTTTTGTTGACGTCGCAACCAGATGATGTAGCTGCTTCGCAGAGACGTCTTACTGCACAAATTACGAGAGATAGAGAGAGAGAGAGAGAGGGAGAGAGATAGATAGATAGATAGAGAGAGAGAGAGAGAGAGAGAGAGAGAGAGAGAGAGAGAGAGAGAGAGAGAGAGAGAGAGAGAGAGGGAGAGAGAGAGAAAGAGAGAGAGAGAGAGAGAGGGAGCGGGAGAGGGAGAGGGAGAGGGAGAGAGAGAGAGAGAGAGAGAACTCTCTCTCTGCCTGCTTCATGCGCTCCCGATTTGAGTACTCATCAGTAAAGAACCCAAAGCTAAAGAAAAGAACCCAACCAGCCGCACACGGAGCATAACGTTACAAGAAGCAACAGCATAAAATAAGTAAACTTCCTAAAAAATCGTATCAGTGACCATGGCCTGGCCATACTCGGCTCCAATCGGCCATGGGCCTGTGTTTGCCAGTTTCCCGTTCTGCAGCGTTCTGCGCTTTGCTTTCAGGGGTGCAATAGTATGGAATTCACTTCGTGGAAACCTCCTTGTAATTCATCACTCCTGGTGGTCTGCATGGTTCGAAGGTCATGCAGATAGTTGTTCCGCAGGACTACACCACGCTAGTCCATAAACATTGAAACTGTGATGGATCGTAACTACACACTGGGTTCTTCGATATAACCAAAACGCAAACGTGCTAAAAAAGAGAGTGAGTAAAAGCAAAAGTGTACGGTATTATATGTGACCAAAAAGATACAGTGAAAGAAAAGCCTAGCAAAGCATTGCAAGGCACGTTGGTTCGGCTGCGTTGGTTCAGCTGCACGCTAGTGCAAACATGCAGATCGACAATGTTGGGCGGAAACCAAACACCACAACATTGCCAGAAACTAACTTGTTCACACCTACATACAATCATGAGTCCATACCGTGTCTGGTCTGGTTTGTTATGTTAGCGACCTAGAATGCATTGAACACATGGATTCGATCACACAGACCAATATTATGCTATAGATGAATATCGCAGCACAACTGCAGCGTAGCTAAGGAAAGGTGAATTGCCTAGAGGCAAATGCACAGCTTGTCGCGATAGAACTGCGACCACATAGGTGCAAACTGACAATACTGAAACACCGGCGATGCCACAAAGTGTCTGGCGTGCCCACTACTAGTCTATTGACATGATCTATGGAAAGGCGCCTACACGTCTACCTCAAATGTCTAAGTACCGTGAAAATGGATGAATACAAACCAGCAAAGCGCCATAATGCTGTAGGGCATGCACATAGAATCGGTATGGCTCGTCTAGCCTGCAGTTACCTAAAGTACCATACATGCACAGAACAATGCATCCAATAGTCCGTGTCCAGACACACTATCTAATGTATAGTCAAGGAGAGCCTCGTGAACATCCTCCCCCTCGAATACGCGATGAGTTACCTCGCAGCGTATTCCACTACTACCTAGCTTACAATTTCATGTGTTGTACCTCTATCGGTCTAATCACTGCGTGGCAAAAAGATGTGGTAAACATAAAAATGATAACACTGTGGTGCTTATGTGATATGCCTGCAATGTATGCTGCATCTATTGAACTACTGCTTCTGTCTTACTTGTGTTACCACCATAACTGAATACGTACAGCTCTAGCTGCCATCTTCTCTATGCATCTAGCGGGCAGATCTTGGTGATGGGACGGGTGATTCGCTTCCCGCCGACTTGCACCTCCACAACACGCACGTGACCATCTGGGCCCGGCTTGGTCTCCATGACGCGTCCGAGTGGCCAGTGCCCACGTGGTGCATCCGGTTGCAATACCAAGACGATGTCTCCTGCTGCCACGTCTCTCCGTTCTTTTAGCCACTTCCGTCTCGCGTTGAGAGTCGGCACCCACTCCTTGAGCCAGCGCCGCCAGAACTGCTTCACCACGTCTTGAACTTGCCGCCATCGCTGGTTGGGGTGGAAACCTGTGGTGTCTACGCTTTCTGGGGCGAACTGACCGCCCATCTGACCCGTCAGAAAGTGGTTCGGCGTTAGCGGCGAGCTGTCGTCAGGGCTGGCCGACTGGTACGTGAGCGGTCTGCTGTTCATAAGGCTTTCGGCGTTCGTGAGCGCAGTTGCCAGCATCTCATCCGTCAGGTCAGCATTGCCGAGAACTGCCTTGAGGGCGCGTTTCGCCGCCTTAACCATTACTTCGTGGACTCCGCCGAAATGCGGGGCTAGCGGCGGGTTGAATTTCCAAGCCACCCCACGGTTGGCCAGGGACTTGAAAACTGCGTCGTCATCCAGAGCCTCCACCAGTTCCCTCAGCTCACGATCGGCTGCCACGAAATTCGTCCCATTATCTGAAATGATCTCCAGCGGTTTTCCACGGCGCGCGACCATCCTTGAGAACGCGTTAAGAAACGAGCTGGCGTCGAGGCCGTAGCTCATCTCGAGGTGTACGGCTCGGGTTAGCAGGCAGGTGAAAACGCAGAGGTAACGTTTGGCTTGGCTGCGTCCCCGCCCTTGTTTCGTTAAGTATGGGCCGCCATAGTCTACCGAGGCTCTAGCGAAGGCTCTCAACGGTGTAGCGAGCCGGACCTTCGGCAACGGCGCCATAACTTGCTCTGCCGTCCTGGCTTTGCGACGTCGGCACACCATGCATTCAGCTTCCCACTGGCGTATCTCCTCTCGGGCAGACTCCAGCCAGAACCGTTCTGTCAATGCCGCGAGCGTCTCGTTCGTGCCACCATGCTGTCGCAGCTCGTGGTGGTGCTTCACGATTAGCGACGTAACTTCATGTTTCCGGGGTAGAATGATCGGGAAGCGCGTGCTGTACGGGAGCCAGTCAGCTAGGCGGGTGCGGCCGTCACAACGTAGTAGGCCATCCTCATCCAGTCGCGGACACATCTTTGCTAACCGCGATGCTGCTGGCAGAGTCTTCCCCTTCTTCAGTGCGCTGATGTCGTCACCAAATGCATCCTGCTGCGCTCCGTAGATGATGGCAAGTTCCGCCGCTTCCAACTCTTGGATGTTTAGCTCTCCGCTGACGCGGTCCCCTTGTCTGCAGTTATTGACGAACCGGTTGATCCATGCCTGAACTCTCACAAGTCTCGTCCAGTTGGAGTAGCGGCTTGGTTGCACGACGGTGATCTGCTGCGTCACGAATGCGCTCTCAGACGCCTGCACAGCTGCCTTGCGAACTTCCGGGTCGTCGCTCAACCCCGAAGTATCCTTTAGCTCCGTGGCTGGCCAGGTTGAGCCGTTGCTCAAAAACGCCGGTCCTTGCCACCATAGGTCTGCGTTGACCAGGTCGTTGACGCAAACTCCTCGTGATGCCAGGTCAGCTGGGTTCTGTCCCGTAGGGACGTAGCGCCACTGTCGCGGTGCGGTACGCTGCTGGATGTAGCTGACGCGATTCGCGACGAATGGTTTGAACCGCCGACTATAGCTACGAATCCAGTGGAGGACCGTCGTGCTATCGCTCCAGAAGGTGACAGTACTAAGTGGCACGTCGAGCACTTTACTCATTCGAGTGGCAACCTGATGGCCGAGAACTGCCGCCATGAGCTCGAGCCGGGGAATGCTGGTAGCGGCGGTAGGTGCGACACGACTCTTCGACACGAGGAATCTGCACTCCGCTGTTCCATCTTCGCGCACACTTCTCGCATACAGAACAACTCCATAGGCTTCGCTGGACGCATCGCAGAATGCATGCAGCTCGAGCTTGCCGGTCGATGCTTCAAATTGACGCGGGACTCGGACGTTGCTGAGCTCGCTCAACTCTTGGAACCATTGCTGGGCTTTATCAACTATCGCGTCGGGAAGTTGCTCGTCCCAGTCGACGCCACTCATCCAGCATTCCTGCATCAGCATCTTGCCTCGAACGACGAACGGCGATATGAAGCCGAGTGGGTCGAATACGGCTGCTGTCCGCTGCAAGAGGTAGCGCTTTGTGATACGCTTGGGCAGATCCGGTTGCTGCACGCGGAACGTGAACTCGTCATCGAGGGCAGACCATGTCACTCCGAGCGTTTTTACCGATGGTAGGTCTCCCACCGTCAGGTCGACATCCGCTGCGCGTTCTTCTTCTGGGATCGTACTCAGCAACGCAGTCGAGTTGGATAACCACTTTCTCGGTCGCATGCTTGCCTTCCCCCACAGCTCCATTAGGTCGTCATGGAGCTTGGTACCGTCGGCGACCGTGGCAGTACTGTCCATCGTATCGTCCATGTACGTACTGTCCAGGATGGCCTCTGCTGCTGATCGGTGGGTATCGACGCTTGCGTCCGCGACTTGGCGGGCGACATACTGAGCCAAGAATGGCGACGCGTTTACACCGAAGACTAAGCGGTTGAACTGGTACTTCTTGACCGGACCATCGGAGGCCGGGTCCTGCCACAAAAAGCGGTGGTACGGCCTGTCCTCGGGGCGTATTGAAACTTGCAGATACATCTCTGCTACGTCGCAGGCAACGGCGATGGGCTTTCTTCGGAACCGGGTGAGAACATCGCAAAGGTCTCGCTGCAACTTCGGGCCGGCGTGGATGGCGTCGTTAAGTGAGATGCCGTGGTAGGAGGCGGCTGCGTCAAACACAATCCGGACCTTAGTTGTCGTCTTCTGTGGCCGCACAATGGCGAAGTGTGGCAGATACCAGCATTGGTCGGTAGGCGCTTCGTCAGTGACGTCGGTGATATATCCTTTCTCGAGGTAATCTTGGATCACTCTGGCGTATGCTCGGGCTACTTGCGGTTCACGTTGCAGTCGTCGACGTGTTGACTCCAGCCGCTTAGTCGCCATATCAACGTTGTTGACTAACTCCGCCTTACGACTGTTCCATGGTATCGATACTTCATACCGGCCGTCTACTAGCCGCGTGGAGTCTTCCACTAATTTCACCGCTGCGGCCTCGTCTGCCGATGTTGGTCCTGGAGCCGCATTGTCCGTCTCGACGCCACAGCTGTCGACCTTCCAGAACTGTTGCAGGGCTTGCTCGACTCCTGCAATTGACTTGTCTCCACCGACGTAGTACGAACGGTTGGGCTGTGGGCCCTGCGTCTGCTTGGAGTTGGGTGCTCTGAGCTTCCCTACGCAGGTCCATCCGAGCGGTGTTAACCTAGCGACAGGTTGCCCAGGTTCACCAATGACGTCACGCGTCGATACGTGCAGCTGGACTTGGTCACTGCCGATCAGCATATCTACAGTGTCGTGTTCTCCCACCGCTGGGAATGGAATCTCCCTCAGGTGCGGGTAGTTACTAGCCTCTTCTAGCCAGTCGACTGCGCGAAGGTCGCCAGTCACGGATTTGTCGGTGGTGTACGCCGTGATCGTCTGCTTCAAGTTGCCATCAACACTCCTCAGCCCGATGTCTACTGGCATAGTCTCGAACGTCTCCAGCTTGCCATTGAGCGTGCTGACCGTCGTCCGTTGGCGTTTGCCACTCAAACCGAGTCGAGTGGCGATACTAGTGTGCACATACGTCACAGTGCTGGCATCGTCCAGCAAAGCGTTGACAGTCACTGACTGCTGGCCGTTGCACAGTGTCACCGGGATTGTCCGTAGAGCTACACGGTCCGTCCGGCGCCCTTGTGCCACATGTGTCGCTGCTTCTGGCTCCCCCTCTGTGACAGTCGTGACCAGTGATGTCTGGGGTGCGGGCTTCTCAGCTTCCGGAGTTGGCTGTGCGCTGCCGGTAACATTGCTGCCATGGAGCAGCGGGTGGTGATGTTTGATGCATCCACTAACCGGGCACTCACGATCACGGGGGCAGTCCTTGCCAGCATGGCCACTGCCCAAGCACCGGAAGCACGCGTTGCTCTGCTTGGCGAGCCGCCAACGCTGATTGACCGACATGACCTTAAATGCCGCACACTTCCACAGGGGATGTGCGCCTTTGCATACTGCACAGTTGACGTCGCTCTTCTGTTGAGCATGATATGCGTGGTTGCGACTAGGCGGAGCACTACGCCTCTGGAACCGGTTATCTCGGGGTGGTTGCTGCTGTTGGGGCGTGGTTTTTACTGCTACGCCGCTCACCGTTTCTGCCGAGATCATCATTAGCTCTGATTCTACTCGTGCCCATTCGAGCAGGGCTTCGACGGACTCTTCTACTTGCCGATCATACCGCCATCGATGGTACTGTGCAAGCACACGTTCGTCGAACTTACGGAGGAGCTTCTGGTAGAACGTACCAGCCTCCAGTTCTGCGGCCCGGCCGCTGTCTTTCAGGTTGATGACTACTACCTCGAGGAGCTCCGTGAATTTCTCGAACTCGGACGCTCTGTTGTAGCCAACCTTACCGAACTGCTCGATTTCTTCTACGTGGATCGCGACACGCCTGCGTTCTCCGCCATACTTCCTGACCAGTAGCGCTTTGGCGGCCTCGTACGCAGCAGGGGAATAGCCTAAGCTATCGATGGAGTCCAGTGGGTCGCCGACTAGGTACTGCCTGAGTTGCAGTAGCTTGTACTCTGGTGCTGCCGGAGATGCGTCTATGCATGCCATGAACGCCGCACGCCAAGACTCGAATTTTCTTTTGTCGCCGTTGAATGTCGGAATGCCGATCTGCTTCAGCTGACGCCATGGTTCCGGTTGGTGAGGTGCCGTCAGTGCACTCTGCGGTTGTGGCATGGTGGTGGACTCTGCAGCAGGTAAGGCTAGACCATGCTGAGTTGTCATGCTTGGTGTCTGTGCGACCATTTGTGGGACGTTGCTATAGGTTGCATAGCTAGGCTGCGTGATGTTGTTGCCTGTCCACATAGGTTGCTGTGTTCCATACTGGTTGGGACTACTGAATTGCATACTTGGCATGGCACTGTAGCTGTTAGCACCATAACTACTACTGCTGTATATGTAGCTTGCACTAGCAGATGCAGGATTCGCACCAGGGGTAGGGTAGATCCTTGGCATAGAAAATGCACTTGCACTGGTCAAGTGCTGCCGAGTGGCAGGCTGTGAATGCGTCGACCTCACTTTCGATGCCTGCGATGCGTGGGCTGCGATGCCCTGACTTGCCTGATGCTGCCTGCCCGCGGCAGGCCGACTTGCACTGCTAGATTGTGCACTATACGAAGTGCTCGCGGTCGCACGTGTTGTGACTTCTGCTGCACCGCGTGGTTGGCGCGGAGCTTGCGTCTTCGTAGCGGATGTTGCACTTGAGGCGGTCGGCGCCACCACGAGTCCTGCAACTGACGAGGTTTGCGGTACGACACACGAACTCGTGGCGGGTGGCGGAGCTGCCACTGCTGTCTGCGTGACCTGCGGGACTTCTCTCTGAGACTGCTGTTCGTGCTCTGAGGAGATTTGGATTTCTTTCGTTTGATCTCCCCCATCCGCGCTCAGGCCGGTTGGCGTTCGCCTTTCATCACTAGCTTGCGGCCATCCCTGAACTGGTGCGTGGTGCTCCTCGTGAATGGCGGCAGCTACGTTCACGGCATCTCGGGGTCCCTGAATGGATAAATCACTCAGGCTCTGCGAAAGCTGACGCGAGTTCAGCGATCGTCTCTGTAACGGTAAATACGGGCTAGCCCCACGTGCGCGTGCGTCGTATCTACTATCTTGAAACTGAATTGACCTTTCGTCATGCGAACTATCGTGAGGTGCTGCATACAGCCTCCTAGATCTAGGGACGGGGTCTTCTACTGCGCCTCTGCCATACTCAACAATCATAGCCGATGCCTCTGCATATTCTTCTTGCAACTTCTCAAGTTCTCTCAACATCTTCTCTGCCTGACTATTGTTATCCTCCGTGGTGTAAACACTAACGAGCTCGGCAATTACGGATGCAGCTCGTTCGTAACACTCAGTCAACACGGGTGAGCTTGCTACCTGATCAAATGACAACTCACCGGAACTGACCCGACGGAGATCGACGATCAGGGTCCTTCTCGCGTTGGTGAAGTCCGACTTCACTTGCACTTTCAGCGCTCTGAGTTTGCCTGAGTACAGGGCGACCGCCTCTGGTTCACTATCCGAAAGTGACGTACCAGACGCTTGCGATGCCACCTCCTGCTCCGCATCCTCCATGCCTGCAGTGCTCCGATTTTCGGTATCGGACGTGCTCATGACTACAGTTCTCTCTGTAATCAACTTCTACGAAACGCGATAAACCATCCTCTGCTACCATTAATGTTCCGCAGGACTACACCACGCTAGTCCATAAACATTGAAACTGTGATGGATCGTAACTACACACTGGGTTCTTCGATATAACCAAAACGCAAACGTGCTAAAAAAGAGAGTGAGTAAAAGCAAAAGTGTACGGTATTATATGTGACCAAAAAGATACAGTGAAAGAAAAGCCTAGCAAAGCATTGCAAGGCACGTTGGTTCGGCTGCGTTGGTTCAGCTGCACGCTAGTGCAAACATGCAGATCGACAATGTTGGGCGGAAACCAAACACCACAACATTGCCAGAAACTAACTTGTTCACACCTACATACAATCATGAGTCCATACCGTGTCTGGTCTGGTTTGTTATGTTAGCGACCTAGAATGCATTGAACACATGGATTCGATCACACAGACCAATATTATGCTATAGATGAATATCGCAGCACAACTGCAGCGTAGCTAAGGAAAGGTGAATTGCCTAGAGGCAAATGCACAGCTTGTCGCGATAGAACTGCGACCACATAGGTGCAAACTGACAATACTGAAACACCGGCGATGCCACAAAGTGTCTGGCGTGCCCACTACTAGTCTATTGACATGATCTATGGAAAGGCGCCTACACGTCTACCTCAAATGTCTAAGTACCGTGAAAATGGATGAATACAAACCAGCAAAGCGCCATAATGCTGTAGGGCATGCACATAGAATCGGTATGGCTCGTCTAGCCTGCAGTTACCTAAAGTACCATACATGCACAGAACAATGCATCCAATAGTCCGTGTCCAGACACACTATCTAATGTATAGTCAAGGAGAGCCTCGTGAACAATAGTGTTTTCAATGAAAAGCAGGGTAGAAATCATGGCGATACATTATTGTATGATCGAACTAGTCTTCTTGAAAGTTCTTTTTCACACTGATACAGTTCATGCAGCAGACGGTGCGAGTGAATCAGCCTTTATCAGGTATCCCGGGGCGGACGAGATAGTGACGGGTAGTCCGCAAAACTCCGCGTACATGTACATTATCATGCATGTTACGAAGTCATGACCTCTGTATTTTAGCAGCCATGACTGTGCAGGCTATGAATATTGCTCTAATA
>NW_027045046.1:0-6000 GCF_964019385.1 Sycon ciliatum | reverse complement strand
GAGATGATAACCACATTAACCAGTGGTAGCCTAATCCGTGTGTCATGCTCTCGCTCTGTTTGGCTCTTTTCTGTTAGAAATATGTCAGGTCGCTTTCACCGGGAAGGAGGATGCGGATGTTGCTGTTGCCGCTGCCAAGGTAAGCAGTCCTCAAGCTTGCCATTGCTTGCTAGCGGCTACTGTTACATGTGTTAGAGTTCCGGTTGGGTTTGTAGTAGCATGTTGTTTGCATCCCTCTTGTGAACATCTTGCACACTCCTTTACGTATCAGGTACTAGTATACCTTTTCCAATGCTTTTTTTTGGTATCTAGGACGCCTTCTACAATGGAGAATGGGGCAAGATGAACGCACGTGACCGCGGTCGTCTCATGTTCCGGTTAGTATCCTTTCTGTATTTTCTAGTTGATAAGCTGCCTGGCGCTTGTGATACTTTGCGCACTGGTGGACTTCTCAGAATTTAGTCAGTAAGGTTATGGTTGCAGTGCTAACTGATTTCAATGGGCAACTCAACGGCATTATCCGTTCCTTGTATCCATCATCTGGGTGTCTCCTCGGTGTGTGTGCGTGTTTGCGCGTGTGTGTGTGTGCATGCGTGCGCGCGTGCGCGCGTGCGTGCGTGTGTGTGTGTGTGTGTGTGTGTGTGTGTGTGTGTGTGTGTGTGTGCTTATGTGGACAGGCTGGCTGATGTGATGGAGGAGCACAAGGAGGAGCTGGCCACCCTTGAGACGTTGGACTCAGGCGCAGTGTACACTCTTGCACTCAAGACGCATATCGGCTTCTCTATCGACATCTTCCGCTATATGGCTGGATGGTGTGACAAGATCGAGGTAAGGCCATTTGAACAATTGGCATTTGAACATGGGAACGATTGGCCTTGTGGCATCATTGGCCCAAGGTTCTTGATATCACCGGTTGAAAATAGTTGTGAATAGCAGTGAAGCTTGCTGGTTGTAGTTAGTCCAGTGGTGGCAGAAGGTTCTTCCAACCCTTATGGAACTCTCTTGACTGTGTGTTGTGCAAGAGTGACGTTGAAGTCTATTCTCTACCTCCCTGTGTGCTCGTTCCTGCACTATTCCAGGGCAAGACCATTCCCATTAACCATGCCAGGCCGAGTCGCAATCTGTGCTACACGCGCCGCGAGCCGATTGGCGTCGTTGGACTCGTCGTGCCCTGGAACTATCCGCTGATGATGCTGGCGTGGAAGCTGTCTGCTTGCCTGGCAGCCGGCAATACGGCCGTACTGAAGCCTGCTCAGGTAAGAAAGTAACAGTCATTACGTCCAGGGGACAGGGGAAGTCCCCTGGAACACTCTTGATCACAGGAAAGAGACCACTGACAGAGTGCATGCCAGAGTTTGTAAGTGGACCATGTTTCAACAAATTTGAACTGAAAGGTTGGTCTTTTTTCTACAAGACTGTGAACGTTGGTTGCTAGCAACTCTCGAGCAGGTGCTTTTCCCGCTGACTTGATTTGACACTTGACTGACTCGCAACTGCCATCCAGAGCACGCGAGAAGTCCACCGAACCGCAAGCTCAAGCTTTGCGAGAGACCAACAGCCTTCTTATGGTTCTCACCGAAGTTGCTACAACTAATTTGTAAACATTGTTTCAGAATGAGTCACTACTGCTGACTTGGATTGCTGCTGTCTTATTCAGGTGACACCACTAACTGCTCTGAAGTTTGCTGAGCTGTGTGTGAAAGCCGGCTTCCCACCGGGTGTTGTCAACATTCTGCCTGGATCCGGTTCAGTGTGTGGTCAAGCAATCCTGGACAACATGGATGTCAGGAAGGTTGGATTCACGGGATCCACGCCGGTTGGCAAGGACATCATGGCCAGGTGAGGAGAGAAAGTCAGGAGACTGCTTGTGTGCTACTGCCCATCTCTTTCAGTGCCTTTCCATGCTGTATCACTTTTCCTTTTTTTTTTGCTGTGTTGTTTCTGATCTCATACAAGTCCGTTGCAGTGGTGTGCATATGGCCATATTCGAATTATCAGGATTCCACCTGTCTAGTTACACATGTGTTCTCTCTCTCTCTCTCTCTCTCTCTCTCTCTCTCTCTCTCTCTCTCTCTCTCCCTCTCTCTCTCTCTCTCTCTCTCTCTCTCTCTCTCTCTCTCTCTCTCTCTCTCTCTCTCTCTCTCTCTCTCTCTCTCTCTCTCTCTCTCTCTCTCTCTCTCTCTCTCTCTCTCTCTCTCTCTCTCTCTCTCTCTCTCTCTCTCTCTCTCTCTCTCTCTCTCTCTCTCTCTCTCTCTCTCTCTCTCTCTCTCTCTCTCTCTCTCTCTCTCTCTCTCTCTCTCTCTCTCTCTCTCTCTCTCTCTTGCCATGAAGTGCGGCCAAGAGCAACCTGAAGAAGGTGTCACTGGAGCTTGGTGGCAAGTCACCGTTGATCATCTTCGGTGACTGCGACATGGATCGTGCCGTCAGACAGGTGAGCTACGCTGTGTACCACAGCAGCCTGAGCTGGGAGAGATGGACACACACACGCACGCACACACACACACACACACACACACACACACACACACACACACACACATACACACACACACACACACACACACACACACACACACACACACACACACACACACCTTTGGACCTTTGGAAAGCCCATCGCCAAAGGCGATGATAGCTATTAGGCGAGGCAGTAGTTCTTGTGTCGGGATAAATCATTCGGACGGCGAAAGTCGCGGCCGCAGACACAGACGAACACTCTTGGTTGGGGCTGGCTTGGTGGCTTCCGACGGCTACGTTCGCGCCAGTCCCTCCGGTCCTGAGCAAGGTGGTACCATTGCGCCTCCGGGATACCGGTCGCACGCAGGTCTGAAGCGGCCACATCTCTCCAACGACGCTTGGGTCCATGGCGGGGCCGCGTGTTAGTGCCCTCCGCAAACAGGATCTGCTTTGGCAACCTGGTGTCATCCATCCTTGCGAGGTGACCAAGCCATCGCAGGCGATTCGCACGAATGGCCTCCTCCAGCGAGGCTGGCATGCCGCTGCGCTTCGCTAAGTCTTCACTTGACAGGTGTTCCTGCCACTGCTGGTCTCGGGTAACACTCAGGATCGTGCGAACACACTGTCGATGGAACGTGTCCAACCTGCGCAGGAGGGGTGCCTTCAGCGTCCATGTCTCAGAACCATACAGCAGCACTGTAAGGATCACGGCCTGGTAGACCTGACGTCGGATTCCAAGCGACAGACCCGAGTTCCGGAAAATTGGTTGGAGGAGGCTACCAAACGCCCTCGATGCCTTGGCGAGACGAGTTGTGACTTCGGCATCCAGCTCTCCATCGTCGCTGATCGTACTGCCGAGGTAGGTAAAATCGCTGACCACACCGATCACGTCACCAGCACTCCCAGGCACCACAATATCAGCACGGATGACACTCGGACCGACCGCCAAGAACTTCGTCTTCTGCACACTAACAGTCAGGCCCCAGCCTGACGCACACTGCGTAAATTCCTTCACCATCGTCTCCATGTGCTCGTACGAAGTGGTATACAGGGCAGCATCATCCGCAAATAGCGACTCCGACACGGATAAGTCTGTGAGTCTGTGCTTGGCAGTACGGTCGCCAACCAACTTGCGGCCGATACGATGTTTCATCGGGAAACTAGGCACTGTGGATGTTGAGCGCCAGTGTGCAAGGACGGCAGAGAAGTAGAGGTTGAACAACATCGGAGCCAGGGTGCAACCCTGGCGTAGACCATTCTCCACCCCAAAGCTGTCAGACTGACCACTACCCACGCGAACAGACGCCATCATACCCTCGTGAAGAGACCGGATCACCTGAAGCATGCGCGGAGGCACACCGAGTTTCTGCAGGACCAGCCAAAGCGCTGTTCGGGGGACCGAGTCGTACGCCTTGCGTAGATCCACAAACAAGACGTACAGATCAGATTGATGTTCAATGGCTTTCTCGAGTACTTGGCGGGCAGCAAAGATCATGTCGATGCAGCCCCTACCCTTCCGAAAACCGCACTGAGACTCTGGTAGCCAGTCTTCAGCGAGTGGCTCAAGCCGGTCCTGGAGCATGCGAGCAAACAGTTTGCCCACAACATCGAGCAAGCTGATGCCACGCCAGTTATCGCAGCTATGCCGGTTACCCTTCTTGGGAATGGGGACTATCTCTGCATCACGCCAGTCAGCAGGGACCGATCCAGTTTCCCAAACCCTAACGATGAACTCATGGAGGCGACCCAACAACAGTTCACCACCACAACGAATCAGCTCTGGCAGAATGCCTGATTGACCACTGGCTGTGCCATTCTTCATACGGCGAAGTGCACGTTGGAGCTCCTCGATGCTAGGGACGTCGTCCAGATGTTCACGAACATCCAATGCAGGCATGCTGTCAACAGTGTGTTGGTCAAATTGGCTCTGCGTATTTAACACCATCTCAAAGTGCCGTCCGAAACGAGCACGAACAGCATCCGCATCTTGGATCAAGTTGCCGTTCTCATCCAGCACAGCAGATGTATGCTTTGAGGTTCTGCCCTTCTCAATTTCCTGCAGCTTCCGGATGCACTTCCAGCGAGTGCGCCCATCTTTCTTAGCCTCCTCAGCATCACGCACTACCTCTGATATCCAGTTCTCCTTCGCCATCCGCACAGCCTTTGCCACTGTACGTTGTGCCTGTCGAAAGGCTTTCCGAGTATCAACTGTATTGTTTGACAGCAACGCTTGATGGCAGGTATTCTTGGCATCAATGAGCGGCTCAAGAGTCGAGCTGCTCTCCAAGAACCAGTCTGGTTGAACACGTTTACCAAAACCAATGATGTCAGAGGCAGCAGACGTAACAGCGTCACGGATGCCAGACCACTCTAGATCTACAGACTCCACCGACTCTCTGGGCACTGCAGAATCCCTGGCCAGACGCTCCTGAACACTATCCTGGAAAGCTGTACAAACATCAGTGTTCCGCAGACTCCTCACGTCAAAACGCTTCCGGTTGCCGCTGCCACTTGTACGCCCATTGCGCGGTGGAGCACCACGACTCAGAGCCAAACGTGCACGGACCATGTAGTGATCAGACCAAAATGACGCGCCAAGCATGACAGAGACATCCTGACAGTATACGTGCTGATCCTGTCGCATAATGACATAATCAATCAGGTGTGGTTGACGTGTGGCAGGATGAGTCCAGGTTCCACGCTTGCGTAGCTTCTTCCGAAACCAGGTATTCAAAACGCATAGTGAGTTCCTCGCGCAGAACAACAATAAATCCTCACCAGCCTGATTACATTGACCAAGACCAAAGTCACCAATGATCTGATCCCAGGGGGGCCTATCGTCATACCTGTCCCGAAAATCACCAGTTCCGCGTGACCCTACTCTGGCGTTGAAATCGCCCAGGAGTACAAAGATGTCGTTACGGTTGACTTTGTCAACGATCGCCTGTAGGTGTCTATAAAATGTCTCCTTCACGCTGAATGTCGCTTTGTTGGTGGGCGCATAGATGTTGATAACAGACAAGTACTGATCACGGTGACATCGATCTCCGCGGGGTAGTTTGTCCCCCTTCGCGTGAAGTAGGATACGAGCCGTGACGATGCGCGAGCTTACGGGGTCCCACTGTTCTCCGCCACGCCGCCACGCCGCCGACATCTCTGGATTCATCCAAATTCCAACACCCTCGTTCCGTCGGGCTGGTTCTCCCCCTGTTGGGATTGGGCGACCAGAATGAACGAAGGTACAATTGCCGATGGGCCACACATCACTGCCGAACCACTTCGTCTCTTGAATTCCCGCAACTCCGACACGGAATTTTACGAGTTCCGCCGACAAAAAGTCCAGACCTCTGTCCACTCGCGACACTGACTTGTTTTTCCTACATATCCTGGCATCACCTGTGTCCTCTACAAGGGACTGGACATTCCAGCTCGCCATAAAGAGAGTCTCTCGCTCCTTCCTCGACTTCCTCATCGTCCTCATCCTCGTCCACAACTATTCGAAAATTTGAAAAATTTTCAAACAAGAAACACTGCCTCGTCTCG